>NC_056725.1:1951004169-1951106669 GCF_019279795.1 Protopterus annectens | reverse complement strand
TATATATATATATATATATATATATATATATATATATTTATATATATATATATATACATACATACATACATTTACATATATAAATACATTTTCCCTACTGTTGAATGACTGCTGCATGATATGTTTGAGAAATCATCACATTTATGTACAGCTTAAATGGCTTAGTGGTAAGTCACTGTGGCTATGGTGTGCAAGGTCCTGGGTTCGAGACTTGCAAGAGCTGATTATTTTATTGCTGGGCAGAACAAGGGCTGTTGGATACAGAGTGATTAAGGCACTTTTAAGCAGTTGTAAGCAGGTTTGCGCAGGTTTGTGCAGCGATAAGCAATGCAAACTTCCGGCTAAATATGCTTACAGACAGTTAGCCTGACAGTGCTTAATCTGTGTAGTCATTGCTTGCCACTGTGCAAACAAGCTTAAACCCAGTTACCCTTGTGCTACTTTCCTTAAAAGAAAAGAAAAAGGGGTGAAAAAGGGGGCACTCAGAGGGAAAAACAATAGGGAAAGTAACTAGGGATGTGCAGGACAGGTTTAGGGAAGGTCCATAGATGTCCATTTCTTTTACAGCATCACCTGTGCATATGTACTGAATTATTTAGAGGTAGATTTGGACACTCAAACCCCTGAGAGAGGGGTGAGGGCAACAATAATGTGTTGTGATGCCAATTAGACTAGATTACATGTGTCCAGTGGACATGTGTGCAGAATGGACAGCTATGTATGGGGTGAAATTTTTTGGGGGGAACAGATTGCCCTTTTTTTTTAAGTTGAGAGTGAGATGTTGGCGAAGGATAGTAGGTATATTTGGGGAGGTAGGTTGGGTAGGAAGACAGATAAGACAGACAAGACAGCATACGAGGCAGTATATGGCACATGTGGGGGGTAAACACCTTGGATGGGGAGGGGTGTTTGGAAATTGGAAGCCCATGTTCCCCCTTAATGGAAACAGTGGGACTGAGGTCCACACCCATGGGCAGTCACTACTGCACCTTCACAGCCCCAAAAGTGGCTGTGCTGGGGGCTGAACAGGAGGGGCAGGCTGACCCTTTAAATGTGCCATGCGGCCCTCAAGCTGGCATAGCAGGTTTCCAAACTCCCTTCAGAACTCAGGTGACAGGATCCTCTCTGTGCCCGCTCCTGGAGGGGGACGAGTCCAATCTCCTGAGGCGGTTCCACCTGAAGGTGCTGCAGGACTAGTGGATGATGAGGTCCCAGGTTGGGTGCCAGGCATGCTGGGGCCCAGTGCCATGGCCAGCTGAGGTGGGAGAGGTGGGTCTGCTGGGACTGGACTTCCCATAAGTGCTATGGTGTTACAGTTTTAAAACATATGTTGTTAGTAATAGTCAGCACAATCCAGGATTAGTTATAACAGCATGCACAGATATTCCCATTAATCCAAAACACCAGATTTGGAACAGTTGCACAGCAAACAGAACACATGGATATATGGAACCACAGTGGCCATTACAAAGGCATGCAGGTTATATTGATAGCAACAGGTCACCAATGATAGTATTTCAACATGGAACATTAATAGAAACACATTTCAATATTTATTGAACAATAGGACATATGTCCATACAGTAGGTTTGGTGTAAACATACCCATTGATTTGTGTATTTAGGTTACTCTTGCAGATATGGTGGGGGGAGAGATATCAATTAATAACTTGTATATCCTTGTAGTACTCACAACTTTAATGATTATTGCTCTAATCATTAAGGTACAGGTATAATTACAATACCCTATGGACTTGGTTTGGGCAGTGGTATGTTTGTAAACAGTGTATGCTTCAACTATCTTATAGCTAAATTCTACATCTCTTATCTGGTAGACCTGTGGAGGGAATGTTTGTTAGCACTACCTGACTGCTTCTACACATATTCCCAGATTCAAAATTAATATTATGCACATACCTCTCAATCTCTTAATGCACACACTCTGAACAAAGCTTGACAACATGGGGGTACAAATAGGGACATGTTTTGAATATTGCTGTCATAAACTTGGAGAATTGCTAGAGTGACAGGATTTGTTTTAATATACATTTTCTGAAGGTTTTGAGGTCTGAAAATCAAATCTATGTCATTATTTTGTGACTACAATTCTGAGAGCATCCCACTGATTTGCCAGGAGGACAGAGGAACAGGCAGAAAATATGGGTCAATTATCTGGACATTCTGAAAAATCTGTACAGTTGAGAGGTATGATTATGCATACAGCTTACTATCACTCCCAGGATTCGAACCATGGCTGTGTCTGCTAAAAATACAATTTAAGTCACAGCAGAGTGTGCTTTTTGGATATTGCTGTCTATCTCTTCAGTGTTTTCTGTTTAAGTCTCTCTTGGTTGTACAATCTGATCTTGTACTTACAACAGTCTTATACAGACATTCCTAGATATTTTTTTATGTAGCACAGTGTAGGTAACAGTGGTTAACACATTACTATTTAGAGAATGCAGCAATAAATGCCATGCAATAGCAGAGTAAACACAACCAGTCCAAGATTTAGAGCTTTATTGCCAGGCAGTAACAGTTTTATTTAAATATGACCTATATGGGACTATTGCTGTCATATTGTCTGGTTTATTCAGTACAACCCATACAACAGTTTTTATACTGCCAGGTGACTTTCTACTACTTTATATTTATTTGGTATGAGTACTACAAGCAGGATTGTTACTGACCAGCCTCGCGATGCAGCCAGTGCAGTCTACTAGCATGGGCTTCCTGATTCACAGCCCACTCAGCTGCAGCTGTAAGGGAAATAGAGAATATTTAGGCATATATATCCATCATATACACCGGCTGGACATTAGTAAACAGTTATTAGTATGAGTACTTACAAACTGCTGGGACATCACCCCTCTGCCTTGCTTCTTGGACCCACTTGTCCAAGAACTTCCTCTTTCTCCACTTCAAGTTGGAATAGTGGTGCTGGACCTGCTCACCAGTCCGAGGGATACCAGTGGCACTGGTGAGATCACCATCAAGATGGTCCCAGGCTTCCACTTTATATTGGGAGCCTTGGTACCATACTAGCCCTGCAGCAGTTTCTCATCATGGTCTTGTACTAGGAGTCCTACCATGACCTTGGACTCCTGTATGCCCCAGTGCTGTACATGGAAGTGCATGCCTTCACTGACTCCTGGCATACTGCCTAAAGTGGGAAGCTGCAACCAGTTATGAGCTGTATTCCCACCTGTGGGGGTTTAAATATGGACAATTTCCCACTCTTTGCCATAATTGGATGGTTTTGAATATGCTGAGCTAAGCTAAGCTACGGGCAAACCTGCTTAGCTAAGGTTGTCAGTGCTTAAAAGGACAGGTTCAGTACTGCTTACCAATGGGCAAATCCACTTAGTTGGGCTACTCATTGCTTAGCAATCATATTTACACAATTATTACACCTGGTAAGCAGAGCTGTGCAATGCTTAACATTGCTTATTTTTCATTTTATAGACTATCTGCTGTATGGCATTGATTCATCATTCATTATATATTATAAATTTGTTTACTGCCCCTGACATCCCCCAATGTACTTTCATTACATTTATTCATGTGTGTGTATGGAGCGCTTGTGTTTATATGGAGGTTTCACAACTTTATTAAACTGACACCTCACATCTGGACCTAATGCAGTACTCTGGTTAACAAATATATGTTATTTAGTAGGTAATAAAAAAAAGTTTATGTACTGCTTTCACATGTAAAATACAAATTGGTTACAGTGGAGATTGAACCGGAAATGGCTGCTTGCAAAGTGTACACTCTAACCACTACACTATTGCAATACTGCTATGTTGGATATCTCTTGCTATTTAACTTCTTGTGCTGTTTAAGCTGGACTAAGCATAGCTAAGCAACGGGCACACCCATGCAGCTACACTTAAACTTTATCGCATTTATAAAAAAAAAAGTTTTGTTGTGTTATTTTATCTGTACCCTTCAGAATATCCCTGCTAATGCTGAATCTGTTATCTTATCAACTTTCTGCATTTTAGGACAATTGTCCTTTTTGGCTTAGCCCACATTCCTTACTCTGATGGGTTGGGAGGTGTGCGCTATGTGCTTCTATTACTTGTGTTATCCTAACAACTTTTGGCTGGTAGGGACAATTGTCCCTTATGCCTTTGACCACAGATGTGTTATCCTGATGGGTTGGGGGTGATACGAGCATTCTTGCTCATTTTTAATTGCCGAAAGGCAATTCTGGAGTGCAGGGGGCATGTGTATTGTGAGAGCTCTAGCTCAGACACAACCCCTGTGCTCGTACACGGAACTGTGTCTGTTTTAGAGCATGGCAGTGTGCCTTCATAAATATGCATGGCACACTGCCGTGCTGAACAGGAATGGTTCCTGCCATGCAGGAATAACATATTCCTGCATGACTGCTTGCTGAATCCCAGGGTATGTCTTATTTAAATAATAGCTCATCCATTAATGCTCACGAGATTTTCCCTACAAATTTAAAAACCTTTATGTCAAAATCTTTTGT
Organism: Protopterus annectens; assembly: GCF_019279795.1. Taxonomy (NCBI): domain Eukaryota; kingdom Metazoa; phylum Chordata; order Ceratodontiformes; family Protopteridae; genus Protopterus; species Protopterus annectens. Next base: position 1,951,102,169 of record NC_056725.1, on the reverse strand, counting down.
ACATTTTTGATTTACCCCTTTATAATATCCATAACAAGTCATATCTATATTTACTGCACAGAATTATTTTACACAAATATCCACTCCTAAATCCTCTTAACCCTTACAACATAAAAATGTTCTGAAGTTGCCAGTATATTACATTTTGAACACATTTTCTCCTACATTACCTTATAAACTATATGTACTTTTAACTGAAGTTTATCTAAACTCAATTTCCACAAAATCAGATACTTGCAAATCACATTCCAACCTTTACAGGGTCATAGGTTCATAGGTGTGTACTGGACTAATGGCCCTGGACCTTTGTAAGCCTAGCCCATAGAACTGCCCTGGCATTCCCAGTGTCTCTATCAAGCAGAGCCACTGGAGTGATCCCCGGGTTGAACTTTCTATCTCCCATCCACTCATCAAGATTTCTCTTGAAGAGAGCCAGTGAGGTGCTCTGCTTGACATGCATGGGAAGTCTATTCCAGAGCATGGTCAGTCTCTGGGTTATGAACCTGTCCCTCCACCATGTTCTGTTGATTGTGGTAATGAGGTTGAGGTCTCTGAAGCATGTGGTGCGGAGGGATTGGGATTTCTTTAGATGTAGCATTTCTAACAGAGCCTGGTCAGACATGGCTTTATAAGTCAAGCAGAGATCACCTCTTAGTAGACAATATGAGACAGAGAATAGCTGGAGATTTTTGAGTCTGTTCATTTAGGACATGTGTTTAAGGCTTATGATCCTCTTTGTGAGGTATTTTTGTGGCCTTTCCAGCTGTTGTATGTGTCTAGTGAGGTACATGCCAAATGGGACATTATTCTTGATGATTGGCTTAATGAGGGAAGAGTAGAGAGAGATGATGACCTCTTTCTTCCTAGATGCAAAACCCTTGGTAATGAGATGTGTCACATAGAAGGACTTTCTGACCACAGTGGCAATATGGTGGTCGAAGTAGAGGTTGCTGTCAACCTGTGTTCCCAGATCTATTATAATGCGTTCAGTGGGCTCCTATTGATGTGGTAATTAGTGGGAACTGAATTTTTACCAAAGGGGATGACGACACATTTTTGTCAGTAAGCTTAAGGCCATGGTTTTAACACCAGTTATTGGTCTCAGTGAGGCCTTTCTGTAGGATGTCTACATCACTTGGGGAGTTAATAATGGATCCCAGCTTGTAGTTGTCTGCAAACATGGTCAGCCAGAGTCCCTCCATGTTGACCTGGTCTTCTGAGAAGTAGATGCCAAACAGGAGAGGACCCAGGACTGATCCCTGTGGGACTCCACTCATGACTGGTCGACAGTCTGACTTGGAGTCTGCTACTTCCACACTGTGGGTTGTATCTGTGAGCCAATTTGCAGCCCACCTAGTGATGTAGGGGTTGATGCCTAGTTTGGTGAGTTTATCAATAATTCCTGGGTGGGAAATGGTATCAAAGGGCTTGGTCAGATTGAGGTAGGCTGTATGAAGTGCCTTGCCCTCATCCACAGCTCTGGTGACTAACTCAAAGAAATCAACCAAGTTGAGCAGGCATGATCTACCTTTCACCAAACCAAATTGCGTGGGTTCCAGAGTTTGGAGATTCCCTATATCCTTGTTAATTAGGTCCATGATGATGCACTCCATAGCTTTACATATCAGACTCATCAGGCTAATGGGGCGATAATTCCCAGGGCCTGTAGTCGCTCCCCCTTTATGGAGAGGGATGACTGTAGCAGTGCCCATTCGGTAGGGACAAAGCTTGAGGTGAGGCTGTGACTGAATAGGGCACACAGATGTGGTGCCAGTTCACTTTGTCATTCATGTAGAACACATCCAGGGATATTGTCGGGTCCCATGGAAGCTGTATTCTTGGCCATGGACAATGCAGCTTTAACCTGTGCTGCAGTAATGCTGGGTGCCTGGCATTCCTCCGGCATTGTGATTGGTACTTTGGGGGGGAGAGAGGGGTAAAGCTGGCACTGAATCTGTCGGACAGCATCTTGGCAATATCTGTTGGCTCAATATAGCAGGTACCATTGTACAGTAACTCAGGACAAACCTGGGTATTGCTGTGGAGATTCTTGATATAACTATAGAAGGTTTTGTGGTTGTTTTTAGTGTCTGTCACAATTCTGCCTTCATAGCTGGCTTTAGAGGTTTTGATGAGAGATCTTAAGTTTTTGTTGAGGCTAATAAGGGAGTTTTTCCAGTCCTGGGACTTTGCCTTTTTCTGCAACAGTTTCTTCCTTCAGTTGTAGAGTTTGTTAATGGCAGGATACCGCCCAATTGGCTTCCTTTTTTTGGAGGACAGCGTCATGGTTCTGTTGGGTATGGCTAGTTCCATGCATTTATGTACATGTTCATACAGTGCATTGGTGTATGATTCGACAGTCATGCATCTATTTTTCATTGACATGGGTGCCGTGAAGTTAGCCACCTCTGTTTTTAGAAGCCCAGTGTCAGCTTTGGAGAAGATTTTCATGGTGGTTACCTTTGAGGGGGGTGTGGATGAGATGTGGATTTCCATAGTGATTAGTTTGTGGTTGGATCTAACCAGGGAGGAATTGACTATTGGTGTAGACAAACAGTTGCCCATGTTAGTAATAACCAGGTCAAGGATGTTGCTTCCTCTAGTGGGGGTAAGAATGAGCTGGTCCAGGGCATTGGAACTGATGGATTCCAGGAAGCATTGAGCCAGTGTGCTGGTGTATGAGTAGTTTGCCCAGTTGATGGAGGGGTAGTTGAACTCACCTAGTATGAGAGTGTTGGGTTGGACCCTAATAGTTTCCAGGGTGCTTAGGAATGTGGAGTGAGAGTCTTGGGACATAATTGGGGACCTATAGCAGGCTACGACCTGAATCGCCGTCTTACCCAATGTTAGTTATACCTGAAGTATCTCAGATGCATTATGGTAGGCTACTAGTCTGGATGTGTGCATATCCTTTATGAATATGGAGACATCACCGCCTTTGGAGCTTCTGTCCATGTTCTGGGGCCAAAAGGTATGGCATTTCTTGCATTGATTTTTTAACATCTTGACCTAAGCCCATGAGTATCCTAGCCAAATCTTCCCTGGTCAGTATGAATACTACATTGAGTCTCTCCTGAAAAGTGGACATTGCCTTAATGGAACTAACCTTGTCAATAAAGTATAAATAAATACATATAATAAATGAGTAGCATACACTAAACATAATGGTGTGAAAATCAGTTGTGTGGAATACTTCATACAATAAATAGCTGGAGGTGGTAACAACATAGCTCTCAACTTCTGGGCATGAAAAATTAGGACAAAGCCAAAAATAATAGGGGACAAAGCCTGAAAAATAGGGACAAATTTTAAATATTGCTCTTATTAATTTAGAAAATTGATAGAATGCAAGGTCTTATGTTACCACACATTTTCTGAAGGATATGAAGTCTGAAACTCAAACATCTGTCATTATTTAATGAGTTCAGTCCTCATTTATTCAATACAAAAAATCCAGAAAACTACACATTTTATGAAGAACAGACCAAAGATATAAGGCAAAAATTTGGACATTCTGGGAAAATCTGGACAGTTGAGAGGTAACAATCTGACTCATGCCTTTGGGGTCTAATAGATTCACACTTTCTAGAGCTCATGGCTGGAGTGCTTTCTTGTTTTAAATCAAACCATTTTGTAACTGATGTATGAAAAGAACTGTCTGTTTAATGAGAGACTGTGTATGTTTGTGTGCATGTGTGTGTGTGTGTGTGTGTGTGTGTGTGCATGTGTGTGTGTGTGTGTGTGTGTGTGTGTATGTGCACATGGTTTGTGTGTTTATGTGTATGTGTGGAGAGGGGTTGTACTTGTGTATCTGGATATATATGTGCATATCTATATATCAGTTTGTTGTTGTTGCCACAGCGGAACTCCGGCCCGCTAATGATTGGCAGTAGATTTTGACGAACACCGAGGTGCCAGCTCGACGTTCAACCTTCAACGAAGGCACGCCCATTTACGCATGTCTTTTGAACGCCCACCCAACCGCGGGAAGGACATGCAGACTCCACACAGAAGGCACTCCCTGCACTCCAGCCGAGAATCGAACGGGAGAACCCCTTGCTGTGAGGCAACAATGCTACCGCTGCACCACCGCGGATGTATATCTATATATCAGTTTGTATCTAAACAAAATATGTAAATAATACACATATTGTTACTATGCACTTGTTCAACTACACAGCTGGTCAAGCCCCCCCCCCCCATAGTTATGTTTTTCACTTATTGTAGATTCAGTTGATCACTGCTGTAGTCAGCATGGTATTTACAGACAATAGCAACATTATGGAGGATTAATTTTGGTCATGACTCTGAGACTGTACAGATGGTGTATATAGTTAAGTGAGAGCATGTGGGAACAAAGTGCTATGTTGGAGGTGGTGAGATTAGGGGGTGAGGAGTGAGCCGCCATGTAAAATATGACTTTTTGTTTTATTGCTTGTGTGCATGCATGTAAGTATAGGTATGCTGAGTTTATTTCTGTTTTAGAAAGCCAGAAACATTTTCTGATAATGTTGTGCATTACTGGCTTTCTAAATGTGTGTTGGAGTGTAGTGTGTGTTACTTTTGAGTCTGCATAGTTGAATGGTTGTAACCTGGTATATTATTTGTTATATCTGGGGTTAGGTGTGCATTGGTATGTGTGTGTGTGTGTGTGTGTGTGTGTGTGTGTGTGTGTGTGTGTGTGTGTGTGTGTGTGTGTGTGTGTGTGTGTGTGTGTGTGTGTGTGTGTGTGTGTGTGTGTGTGTGTGTGTGTGTGTGTGTGTGTGTGTGTGTGCATGTGTATGTGTGGGCAAATTAATGTGTTTTCTGCTTCCATATGGGTGATTATGTGTGTGTCCAGCCTGTTTTTTTTTTCTGTGCTGTGTATTTTGGCTGTGTCTGTGTTTGATATTTGCTTATATAATCAAATAAACAGATATGTGCAAAGGACCATTTGTATGAATGCTAACTTGGGTGAGTTCATGTTGGTCAGTAGAGGTGGAGCAGGGAGTTTTTGTGCGAGTGTGTGTTTTAAGTTAAAGGTTAGTTAAGGGGATATATTTAGTGTGTATGGGGGTGAGGGGTGGGAATGTTAGGGATCAGATATAGTATGTGTGTGTGTATGTGTGTGTGTGTGTGTGTGTGTGTGTGTGTGTGTGTGTGTGTGTGTGTGTGTGTGTGTGTGTGTGTGTATGTGTGTGGGCGTGCACTTTCATGGTGAGTGTCTGAGCTGTCTTGTGTAGTGATAGTGTTATGGAAGGGCTTTCTTTAAGGAAAACTACATTATGATTAGGGACAAGATTATGGCATTGTAGGAAAAAAAAGAAATTGTTTTCCTTTTTCAATATACTGTGTTTTTGTTGATATGTTTGTGTCACTCATTAAACCTTTCAACTATTCATATTCACACACGCACACATATATATAATATATGGATCTATGTCAGATGATCGAGTTTTCAGAAACTTGAAATTCATACAGACGAGACCATATGATCAAGTTTCTGAAAACTCAAAAAAGCAAAACAAATCTATCTTTTTTATGTTTATACGGGGGGGGGGGCAATCCCCCTTTCACCCCCGATATGTGGGGTCGTGTCCACACCCCCTGCAAATTATATATACTGACTCTGAGATCGCACTACAGTGAATAAAAGGTAAAATTTCCCAGTCCTTGCTGTATCGCGATCTCCATTCAAAAGCTTTGAGTTTTCAAAAACTCGATCATATGACGACCATATGAATTCTGTTTCTGAAAACTCAATCAACTGATAGGGATATGTATATATATATATATATATATATATATATATATATATATATATATATATATATATATATCTATATATATATATATCTATATATATATCTATATATATATATATATATATATACATACACACACACACACACACACACACACACACACACACACACACACACACACACACACACTCACACACACACACACACATATACATGCATAGAAATAGAGAAAGAGAAATAAGTTAAGACAGGTATTTTGCTTTTTTTAAAAATAGACTAAAACAGAATGCAACATTTCCAAACCAAATGCTGCAGATGAAGTAACCAATGGACTGGTGCATATGTAGAAAATTCTTGCAACAGAAATATCAGAAAATGTCAAATGTCTCGCAAACCTGGAATAATTACTTGTGTTCTTGTATTTCATAGAAGCAATACTTTCCCTGGCCTAAAGGTAGATGAAATGATTCTGAAAGAGAGACCTTTCCTTATATAAATACAAAGGAATAAAAGAGAGAATGAGTGCAGCTAGAAAACGGACATCAAACAAAGCATGAACAAGAAGTAACAGTGGAAGTACCCAGAGACGGAAACCGTGATTATATCAATCTGAAGATTTAAACTAAGGGCAGGATTCAGGAAGGCTTACACGGAGTTCAAGAGTAGTGTAAGCCTCCGTGTAAGCCTCCCGATCCAGGAACAGCCCAAACCTCTGTGTAAGAGACAGCTAACACGTCTCTTACACGGACTGGGCGTGGAAATGCTCAATACCTCATTTGCAGCTGAAAGATATGCAAATGAGGTATTTGAGCAATCCAAGAAGCCTAAACCAGTCCGTGTAACGGACGTGTTAGCTGCAGAAATGTACTCAGCTGACAACTGAGTACATTTCTGCAAAATTGACAACGGAGCTATGTCAGCTCCAAATAAAGGGTACATATGTTTCATTTAGCATGCCAATGGCCAAATATGTGGCCACAGGCATTAAAAAGTGTTGCAAAACTATAAAAAATAACTTTTTTTTTTCCATGGGATTTACATGTGTAACTGCAGCGCACACCCGTGCAAAGGGGGTGCGCTGCTTAAAACTGAAAACCGAAGCTTTTAAGCCCACAATTGTGGGTTTAATGTACTACATGGAATGACAATGCAGGGACTAGCAGACCAAAAACAATATGGCCTCCATGTGGTGGTTGTCAAGGGGGGGAAGCTCCGTGTAAGACATGTAACTAAGCATTACTAGGCAATCCTATGTAAATGAGGGTTAAAATACTGAATCACACTGCCACATAGGTAATGAGCACTTTCTGAGTAGTGTAAGAGTTATAGAAGGGGGAGGAATAGAGTAAGAGGTAGGTGACATCACGGGGGGGGGAATGATAGAAATAAGTGTATCACATTGGAGGGCAGTGTAACGTGACAGATGACAGACAGACATCAATGAGAGGGGTGTGTCCCAACAGAACACTAGGAAAGTCAAGAAATAGAGGGTGCACACTATCCCTACACTCAAACTTTCTTGATATACGTGCATGCGCGCGTGTGCGCGCGTGTAAGGCAGGCTCAACATGTGGGAGCGTGTTGCAAACCGTTTACAACGGTTTGCGTGGGCGTGCACGTGTGTAAGGCTCTGTGCGCGCATTTTAACATGAATCAGCTAAGTTCACACTGTGTAAGGATGTGTGCGTGCGTTTAACACCGTGTAAGGATGTGTGCGCGCTTGTAAGTAACTGTGAGCGTGCTTAAGCTAGTGTGCACATTGCTCCCCCTCAGGAAACAGAGAGGAAAAAGGAAACAACCAGAATACAGGGAAGCTGCTAGAGGAGACTGCTGAAGTTAATTGGTGCGAACTATTGGAAGCAGGCAATTACACAGGCAGACTAGAAGCCCAACCCAGCACTTAAAACACTGCAAACAGCAGTGCAGGGTGTTTCTCACAAGAGATACTGCAAGAAAGTAAACTATCAGAATTGAAAACTGAAAAAAGCTGAACTCAGAGCAGAAATGCTAGGGGCTGCCATAGCTGTTATAATCAGGCATAGGCGAATTGCTGAGGGTGGTGACAATGCAGATGCTGACAGACAACCCAGAGTGAGGAGAAGGAGAAGGAGAAGAGTATACAGGCCCAGGGTCACCTACCATGGGTTACATGAGCTGGAGATAGTAGAGCGCTACAGAGTGGACAGAGACCTTCTGCAGCAAATTGTTGAGCTGTGCAGGCCACGTCTCACACACAGAACCAACAGAGGGGAACCCATCCCAGTGGAAACCAAGGTATGTGTTGGCCTAAGAATACTAGCAACAGGTACCTTCCAGAGACCAACTGGTGATATGATGGGGATATCACAGGCATCAGCCTCCAGGGTACTGCACCAGTTCCTGGATGCCATGTCAGCACATGTCAGTGATCATGTATATTTCCCCAATGCCCATGAGGTATTGGCCAGCAATATGCGTCTCTTCCAGCAAATAGCGGGATACCCTGAGGTACTGGGTGCAATAGACTGCACGCACATACGCATCAAAGCACCAGCCGGTGAGCGGGGTAGAGCCTACATTAACCGCCAAGGGATTCCCCTCCATCAACTGCCAGGTCATGTGTGATGCCCAGGGCATAATAATGAATGTGTGTGCTGGCTGCCCTGGGAGCTACCACGATTCCCACATCTGGCATCTGACGCAGCTGTACCAATCATTTGCCAGTGGGGACTTCCCACATGGACACCTAGTGGGGGATGCAGGTTATGCACTTGAGCCGTGGCTGATGACGCCCATCAGAAATGCACACACACCTGAACAGGAACGCCATAATGAGGCACACGCACAAACACGTAATGTCATAGAGCGTGTGATTGGGCTGCCCAAGTCACGGTTCCGGTGTCTGGACACATCTGGTGGAGCCTTGCAGTACACACCAACTACATGTACCCAAATGATCATGATATGTGCTATGCTACATAATATGATCCTGCGGAAACAGCTGCAGCAGGACCAGCATAGGGCTGGGCCAAACATACCCCCACCATTGCCAAGGCCACCACAGGCAGAGGATGACTTGGAGGAGGAACAACCTGACCTTGCCCCAGTAGGCAGAAGGAGGTGTGCCCAGTATGCCCTGGCATTGGCAAAGAGGCAACACATAGCACATACCCTTGGTCAGTAGGAACACTGGGACTGATACCCGCTCTGACTCACTCATATAGTAACAGGGATGCCTAACATGACACAACCTGCTTCCAAACATTTACAGGGAGTGTAGTATGTGCATCCGACAGAGGCAGCCCTGCAGCACTACCTGAGGCATGAATGCCATGTGTTAAGTAATGTAACACCATGTACCATATGCACACCTGAGGACCCTGACTAACATCCACCCTCACCAATCATAAACCACAAAAACACAAACCCACCTTCATAGGTACCACAAGGGATAGGAACCTAGATGTAATGCTACCCAATGCCAGAAGTATAAACAGCAAGATGCATGCAGTGTAAACGCACACAGTATAGAGAATGTAGATATCAGTGCTGTAATAGAAAACTGGGTCAAAGCCCACATCAGCACCCTAACACTACCAGGTCACACCTCATACAGTGATGTACATGTGCAAAAACATGGAACAAGCTACAAAACAAGGGTGACTAGCAATAAATGTCATGGATAACCACACCCCCATGTTGGTACCACAACAAGAAGCAACATGGATTAGCCATGGTCAAATACCAATGGCTAAAACTGCCTACTACTTTATAGCTTGCTGCAGACCACTGTCCTAATAGCAGGAACCGCACCAGGCCTATGTTCATAGGTTCATAGGTTCATACTAGGCTATCTGCCCTAGGGCATTTATAAGCCTAGCCCAGAGTTTTGTGGCTTCCGCCACCCCTTCAGTTTGAAGGATAATATGCCCATTATTTTGCTGTGCCTCTGTCAAGCAGTGACACTGAGGTTATCCCTGGGGTATACCTGCGATCTCCCATCCATTGGTCAAGATTTCTCTTGAACAAAGCCAGCGAGGTGCTCAGCCTCACATGTACCAGGATGTTGTTCCACAGCATAGGGAGTCTCTGGGTGATGAATCTGTCCCTCCAGCACATCCTATTAATAGCCGTGTTGAGGTTTAAGCCTCTTGCCCTTGTAGTTCTGATGGATTTGGAGGTTCTGAGGTGAAGCATGTTCATTAATTCCGGGTTGGACATGGCCTTGTATGTCAGGCACAGGTCACCTCTGAGCAGACGGTGTTTACTGAATAGAGCTGGAGTTCCTTCAGTCGGGCAGCATAAGACATATTTTTGAGACCCTTTATCCTTCTGGTGAGGAATTTTTGGGGCCTTTCCAATTGCTGCAGGTGTCGGGTCAGATACATTCCGAATGGGGCATTGTACTCAATCATTAGTCTGATGAGTGATGAGTACAGGGGAACAATGACCTCCCTTGATCTAGATGTGAATCCTGCATGATCAGGTGGGCAATGTAGAAGGTCTTCCTAACTACTTTGGCAACGTGAGTGTCAAACGAAAGGTTACTGTCAACCTGGGTGCCCAGATCCCTGATAACCTCTTCTGTGCTTAGAGGATTGCCACCTATATGGGAACTAGGGGTAACCTTGTTTTTCCCAAAGGGTATGACTATGCATTGTTTAGCGTTTAACTTTAGGCCATGGCTCTGGCAGCAGTTATCCGTTTCTATGAGACCCTTCTGAAGGATGTCTGTGTCAGATGGGTTTTCAACTATGGTTCCAAGTTTGCAGTCATCTGCAAACTTTGTCAGCCATAATCCTCCTGTGTTTGCTTATACTTCTGAAAAGTAGATGCTGAACAAAAGTGGGCCCAGGACTGAGCCCTGTGGGACACCACTTGTGACAGGCTTGGAGTGTGACATGGCGCCAGCAACTCTGACCCTGTGGGTTCTGTCACTTAGCCAGTTTGCAACCCATCTTGTGACATATGGGTTTACATTTAAGATGGTGAGTTTTTCAATGATACCTGAGTGGGGTATTGTGTTGAAAGCCTTTGCCAGGTCAAGGTAGGCTGTGTGGACTGCCTTGCCCTCGTCAATGGCCTTGGTGACTGTTTCGAAAAAGTCAACCAAGTTTAAAAGGCATGATCTGCCCTTGACAAAGCCAAACTGGGTTGGATCAAAAGTCTGCAAGTCCCCTATGTCTTCATTTATGAGTTCCATTATGATCCTCTCCATAGCTTTGCAGACCAGGCTTGTCAAGCTGATGGGACGGTAGTTTCTGGGGTCGGTGGAGGCACCTCCTTTGTGAAGTGGGACCACCGTTGCCGTACGCCACTCCTTGGGTACGTATCCTGAGGTGAGGCTAAGATTAAACAGCTGCCCTAACTGCGGGTTTAATTCCTCATTGAGTTCGTGGAGCACACAACTGGGGACACCATCTGGTCCCATGGATGCTGTGTTTTTCGCCTTGGATAGAGCAGTTCTCACCTGAACATTTGAGATGTTTGGGGGGCTACAATTCTCTGGTATAGATATCTCTCCTTTTAGGGGGGAGGGGGGGAGAAATCTGCACTGAATCTGTCAGCCAGTATGTTGGCAATGTCTGTAGGTTCAGTGATCTTTACATCATTTTGAACTAATTCTGAGCATATCTGGGAGTTTCCTCCCAGGTTTCTAACATAGCTAAAAAAGGCCTTATGATTGTCTTTTGAGTCCTTAGCGAGTTTTCTCTCAAAATTTGTCTTGGATGATTTTATGGGAGATCTCAGTTTTTTACTTATAATGAGCAGGGGTGTCTTCCCTTCTACGGATTCTGCTCTATCTTGTAGTAGCTCCTTCCTTGTGTTGTAGAGCTTGTTTATGGCTGGGGTCCACCAGACTGGACGCTTGCCTTTGGTACAAAGAGTCTTTGTTTTGTTTGGGATTGCCTGATCCATGCAGTCCTGGAGGTGCTGGTAGAAGGCATTTGTAAGTGATTCAGCGGCTTGGGTAATGGTTTCCGCTGGCTTGGGTGCCTTGAAAGAGACCACACCAGTCTTTAGAAGTGTGAAGTCGGCTTTTGAGAAGTTCTTCACTGTGGTCTTTTTTATCTGGGGTGGGGCGGGATGTGGACTTCCAGTGAGATTAGTTTATGATCTGATCTCACCAATTATGGGTATACTTCTGGTGTTGAACATTGTGACCCCATGTTCGTGATGATGAGATCTAGTATGTTGTCTCCTCTTGTGGGGATGGTGACTAGTTGTTCCATGGCATTTGAGTTTATGAACTCTAGGAACCTTTGGGCTAGAGTGTTGGGGCTTGAGTAGTGATCCCAGTCTATATTTGGATAGTTGAAATCACCCAGTATAATGGTGTTTGGAGATACATTTATCCCCTCCAGTGTTTTCAGGAAAGCTGTGTGAGGTTCCTGAGTTTGAGAGGGTGGCCTGTAACATGCTACAAACTGCAGAGCAGTCTTGCCTATGGTTAATTGCACCTGGATGGTCTCCGATGCATTGTGTTGCCACCAACTTTGAGGTGAGGGTGTCCTTGATGAATATTGACACCCACCCTCCTTTCTTGGTGTTGTCTGGATTTTGGGGCCGAACGCATGATATGAGGTAACACCTGATAGTGCCGGGGTGCTGTCAGGAGCCTTGAACCAGGTTTCAGTCACAGCACAGACATCGATGTTCTCCATACTGAGAAGGGATTCGAAAAGTGCATCTTGAGGTTGAGACTTCTGGCATTGAGCAGCATTACCCTTAGTTTTTTTCCTTTTTTGTGTTCTAGGGTGGTAGGTTTAGAATCTGAGCCTTGCCTAAAAAAGGCACAATGGGGGTGGCAAGAGCCTTAGCCAAAATCCAGAAGCCCAGGGGTGACAGGTGCAAGCCGTCCCTTGCGAATCAGCATGGCTTGTCCAGCATGTCATCCCAGGCAGACAGACATTGGATCCCCTTTGAATGACACCATAGTTTAAGCCAATTATTACAGCTGATCATCTTGTCTCTGTATTGTGGCATCATTCTTGGTGAAGGTAGGATACTGCTCAAGGTCAGGGTCATACCTGCCTGGGCTACATAATCAGAGAGCTCCTCTATGTCTCTTTTCATGTAGTCCAGGGAGGTACGTCTCAGGTCGTTCACACCAGCATGGACAATGACTGAGTCATACTTGTACTTGCAGTTGAGTGACCTGAGTGCTTGCATTATGTGGTGGATTCCAGCCCGATAGGCAGCTTACTGTGACCTTCTCCTTACTCAATCTGGTGAGCGGGATGTCAGTGTGTCTGACTTTGGAGTCACCTATGACGAGTGTGTCTGGCATTGTGTTTGGCCTTAAGGGCTGTGACTGTTTGGCATACTGACTCTGTGGTCTATGTGTTGCATGTGCTGTGCCCTGTGGAGGCAGTTGTTTGGGTGTCTGCTTTGGTGGCCTCTGCTGTTTTGGTAGATTTCTGATCAGAGCCTCCCAGTATGTCTTTGTGTGTTTATGTGTATGATTTGAAGTTGTGATAGTGCTATGTGAGACTGGGTTTGTGGTGTGTGTGGTTACCTTCTCCTCCTCTCTGGTCTTGCCAGTCCTATGTTGAGAGAGCTCAGCCTCCAGTTTGGCTATATAGTTGGAGCTCGGCCATGTATTTGTGTTTTGTGGGAGAAGGAGAGGGTTGTCTGTGTACATGAGGCAATTGTAACATTGCCTCAATATTCCCAGGTTCACCAGCTGAGCAGGAGAGGACACTAGCAACTGATCCCTTGACATGCTAGAAGGAATAGACAAAAATGTTGGAATACAGGAAGATATCAAGCCCCCCCAAACCACATTATATTGCTTGACTGACAATACCTACACATACACCATAGTTTCATAGTTTCATAGTTTACTACTAGGCTATCTGCCCTAGTGCATTTATAAGCCTAGCCATAGTGATGTGGCTATTGCCACCCCTTATAGTGGTAATAAGTGTACAGAATAGATTCGAATATTGTGCCTCTGACTTAGTAGTGACACATTATGACCCCTTACGTAATCAAATAACTTTACTGTGCCTCTGTCTAGTAGTGACACAGGAGGAGGACCCTGGGGTAAACCTACAATCTCACATCCAGTTGTCCAGATTTCTCTTGAAGAGAGTCAGTGAGGGACTCTGTCTAACATGAACTGGGATACTCTGCTAGAGTGTGAGAAGCCTCTGAGTTATGACTCTGTCCCTCCAGCATGTCCTATACATGTATGTGCTGAGGTTCAAATCTTTAGCTCTCATGGTTCTGGTGGATTTGGATTGCTTGCAGTGGAGCATGTCCACCAAATCCTGATTGGACATGGTCTTGTATGTCAGGCATAGGTCACCTATAAGTATGCGGTATGCCACTGAATAAAGCTGGATTTCCTTTAGTCTGGAAGCATATGACATGTGTTGTAGACCCCTGATCTTCTTGGTAAGGTACTTTTGGGGTCTCTCCAGCTGTTGCAAGTGCTGGGTGAGGTACATACCAAATGGGGCTTTGTATGCAATCATGGGCCTGATAAGGGAGAAGTATAGTGGTACAATGACCTCCTTTGATCTGGATGGTAAACCCTTCATGATAAGGTGGGCAAGATAGAAAGTCTTCCTAACCACTTTGGCAACATGGGTGTCAAACGAGATGTCACTATCTACATGTGTCCCCAGGTGTCTGATTTGTTTTCTGTGCTCAGTGGGTTGCTGTCTATGTATTGATTTGTGGGTACTTTGTTCCTCCCAAAGGGGATGACTACACATCAGTTGCATTCAGTTTCAGGCCATGATTCCGGCACCAGCTATCTGTCTTTGTGACGGCATTCTGTAGGATGTGTGTGCCGGCTGATGTATTCACTATGGTGCCTAGGTTGCAGTCATCTGCAAACTTTGTCAGCCACAACCCTCCTATGTTTGCTTTCACATCTGAAAAGTAAATGCCAAATAAGAGGGGTCCCAGGACAGATCCTTGTGGGACACCACTTGTGACTGGCTTTGAATCTGACAAGGCACCTGCAATGTCGACTTTATGGGTTCTGTTTCTTAGCCATTTTGCAACCTATCCTGTGACATATGGTGTTATATTTCAGCTGTTGAGCTTGTCTGATGCCTGAGTGGGGTATTGTGTCAAAGGCCTTAGCCAAGTGCAGGTAGGCTGTGTGGACCACGTAGCCCTCATCAATGGCCCTACTGACAGTTTCAAACTAGTCAACTAGGTGCAAAAGGCAGGATCTGCCCTGTACAAAGCTGAACTGGGTGGGATCAAGGGTCTGTAGGTCACCAATGTCTCTGTTTAAGAGCTCCATAATGACTCTTCCCATAGCTTTGCAGAGAAGGCTGGTTAAGCTTGTGTGGTGGTAGTTGCCAGGGTCTGTGGAGGCATCTCCTTTGTGGAGTGGGACCACTGTTGCTGTACGCCAGTGTTCAGGTACATATCCTGTAGCAAGGCTAAGGTTAAATAGCATTTGTATGTACGGGTTTAGCTTCTTCTGGAGTTCACATAGCATGCAACTGGGGATACCATCAGGTCCCATTGATGCTGTGTACTTGTCTTTGCTGAGTGCGGCTCTCACATGGACATCCGAGATGACAGTGAGGTTACATTCAGCTGTGATAACTATCTTCTTTTGGGGGTGAGGGAGGGGGAAAATTGCACTGAACCTGTCTGCCAGAATGTTGCCAATATCTGTCAGGTCACTGAAATATATGTTGTTGTGTACCAACTCTGAGCATATCTGAGGGTTCCCACCCAGGTTTCTGACATAACTGAAGAAGGCAGTGTGGTTATCTTCATTGTCTTTGGTGATTTATGTCTCCAAGTTGACCTTGGATGTCTTTATGAGAGAATGTAGCTTTTTACTAGTGCTGATCACAGCTGCCTTCCCTTTAGGAGATGTAGCTCTGTCTTGCATTAGTATCCTTCATCTGTTATACAGTTTGTTTATGGCTGGGTTCCACCAGACAGGTCACTTTCCCTTGGTGGAGAGGGTCTTGTTTTTATTTGTGATTGCATGGTCCATGCTTTCTCGGAGATGTCTGTAGAAAGCGTCTGTGAAGGAGTCACCATTGTGTGTTGTGGTTTCCACTGGCCCAGTGGGCTTAACGGATACCATCTCAGTCCGAAGAAGTGTGAAGTCAGCTTTTGAGATGTTTGTCACTATACTCTTTGTATTATACTAGCACTGACACATGTGTAGACAATTTCCCAGAATCCATCAAACAAAATGGACATGCAAAATGTAACACTTCCACAAGAGGGGTAAGCATAATGGATGTGATAATCAGAAATATGTGTACTGGATGTCAAGATGAGAAGTGTATCCCTCACTGGTAAGACCAGACCATAGAGTAATCACACTGTAGTTACACATCCCGACCCCAGTCCCTGGCCAGATTACCACAGTGAAACACATGTATAAAGCATAGCTTGCACCCCTACAAACCAATGTGGAATCCATGAAAAGCCCTGTGCAGGTCCAGAATATGGGACACACTGCAGAACATGTTATACAGGCATACCATGAACACAGCCAAGAGTGCTTGGAGTCTGCAATCACAAACAACAAGACACAATGCCATACACCCAGGCATCTGGCATGCTGGACTCCAGCAATTACTAAACCATTGAAGAGAATGAGGAAGCTACCACATGATAGATCAAACATAAAAAGTGAAGTAATCAGTGATCACTAGTATGGCAATAAAATGTGTCCACACATACAATCCACTAAGGCCAGGCAAAACAAGTAGAATCTGTGAATCCAGTGGCAATGTGACACCTGCCCCAAGTACACACACACAACAACAACTCACCCCAATAAATACAAATGTATGTGATAGACGCAACCAGGTAGCCAAACCGGAGCCTGAGCACCCCCAAATCAGTACTGTCAAAACTAGTCAGGAGGACAAGGTAACCACATACACCACAAACCCAGTCCCACATAGACCTACAACGACTGTAAACCAAACACATAAACACAAAAACATTCCCAGAGGCCCTAATTACAGACACATAACACCAACACAAGCCTCCAAAGCAGACACCCAATAAAACAACCTCCAGACATAGCACATGTAACACATAGTACACAAAGCTGGTGTGCCAAACAGTCACAGGACAGAAGGAGAAACAGCATGCCTGATACACATGTAATAGGTGACTCCATAGTGAGACATGCTGCTGTCCCAGGGATGGCTTGCACCTGTTACACATGAGCGTCTGGATATTGCCTAAGGCTTTTGCAACCTACAGAGATCCTTTCATAGGCAAGGCTGAAAAGACCAACCCACCACCATAGAAAACAAAACTGGAAAGAAACAGAAGGGTAATGCTGATCAATGCCAGATGTGTAAACCTCAATATGCATGCTCCTGAGGCCCTCCCCAGTATGGAGAACATTGATGTCTGTCCAGTGATAGAAACCTGCTGCAAGCCTCGTGACAGCACACCAGCACTACCAGGTAATACCACATATCATGTGTTATGGCCACAAAACCTGTAACAAAACATAAAAGGAGGGTGAGTATCCATATTCAGCAGACACCCATACGTCCAGTTAACTGACAATTCTTATGTCATTGCTGTCCACCCATGTGCAACTAACTGTAGGCAAGACTGCTGTACAGTCTGTAGCATGCTACAGACCACACTCTCACACACAGGAACCCCACCCCACTGTCCTGAAGACAGTGGACAGTATGAATGTACCACCAAATACAAAACAAGGTACACACAAATTACCACATAGGTGGTAAACCATTATGTGTGGAAGGAGTAATCAGGGACCTAGTGACACAAGTGGACAGTCACCTGTTATGTGACAGTCACATCACCAATTTGTCTAGGAAGACTGTCTATATTGGATACTGTATCATGAAAGGATTCACATCTACGTCAACAAAGGTCATTGTGCCCCTATACTGTTCCCCTATCAGACCATATTGTAATACAATGCCTCATTTGGGATGTACATTACCTGACACCTGCAGCAGTTAGAAAGACCTCAAAGGTACCTCATCAAGAGTCAGAAAGGGTCTCAAATATATCTCATATGCTGCCTGGCTGTAGACACCACAGCTGAATGCAGTCACATACTGCCTACACAGAGGCATTGCATGTCTGTTGTACAAGTCCATGTCCAACACAGAAGTACTGGACATGCTCCACCCCAGAAAACTCAAAGCCATCAGAGCTGTGTGAGTCAGAGATGTCAACCATAACACATAATCAAATAGGATGTGCTGGAGGGACAGATACATAACCCTGAGTCTCTCCACACCCTGGAACAGAATACCACTACATGTTAGGCAGAGCCCCTCACTGACACTCTTCAACAGGAAGTTAGCAAAATGGATGGATAATTGTAGATGTACACTGGGGGTCTTTACTGTGTAATGTCCAGACAGAGGCACAGCTAAGTAAATCATAAATGGCCATAATATTCACATAGCAAGGGGTGGCAAAAGCCACACACACTGTGGCTAGGCTTACAAATGCCCTAGGGTGGATAGCCTAGTATGAGCCTATGAACCTATTATGATACAAATTGTACAGGACACTAAGGATAACCCCAAGTCTGCTGCAACTGATGGTAGGAAGCGTGTTGTGAATTCCTGGATATGCTCTGGATCACATAAATATTACAAACAACATACCAAACACACACACGTATTGCCAACATACATCCTGACAGGTGCAGTGCAAACCCCCCCCCCATAATGCCAAATATCTTTCCCAGCAGACTGCTGCCTCCCTGACATTATGTCAGCCTTACCACAGGATATGTACCCAAAGAGCAGTGTACAACAACAGTGGTTGTTCTCAAGAAAGGTGTCACCTGAATGGATACTAAAAACAACCACCACAGAATCCTGAGAAGCTTGGTCTGCACAGCTATGGAAAGGATCAGCATGTACCGCAGACATAACGATATTGGGGATCTATTGACACCCGACCCTACCCAGTGTGGGTTTATGAAGTGCAGACCCCGCCCCTAAACATGTGTGACTCAGTTGAAACAGTAATTGAGGTCACTGATGAGGGCAATGTGGTCCACACAGTGTAGCTGGACCTTGCAAAGCCTTCCATACAATACCCTACGTGTTCAATATAGATATGCTCACCAGCTTATATATACACCCCAATGTCACTAGAGGAGTTGCAAACCAGACCAACGACAGAACTGACATGGTCAGACATACTGCAGCCATGTCAGGCTACAAACCACATATAACAGGTATCCCACAAAGCTTGGTCCTGGGACCTTCCCCGTCTGGTATATATGCCCCATAGCTACAGGCCAACATGTAAGGACTGTGCCTGAACATGTTTGCAGAGGACTCCAAACCGCCTAACATATCTGACACTCCAGCTGACACAAGCATCCCACAAAAGGGCCACATAGAAACAGACAACCGGTGCCATAGCCATGTCAGCATGTTAAATGGAGAAAACTGTATAGTCAACCTCTGTGGATATACAGTAAGTGACCACCAATTACCACATAGGTGTTAACATTACATACTTAACATGTAATGACAGACCTGGGTACAAAAGGTGATAGATATCTTGCATTGGACAAACATGTGGCTGTAGTGTTAACAGAAACAATCCATATACCAACCTAATCATGAAGGTTATGACATCTAGATAAGGGGAGGTCATTGTGGTTCTGCAGTTATCCTTCATCAGCGTTACAAATGACCACAACAGCCCCTGTGGGGTGTACCTCAGCAGACACCTCCATCAACTGTAAAGTCCACAACAGTACCTCAACAGGAATATCAAAGAACTTGAACACATGTAATGTGTCGCCTGATTAAACAGAGTGCAACTCCACACACTGCCATGCTGGCCACCCAGACGCAAGCTGTGCCTGATGTAGAAAGCCATGTCCAAGCTGGAATCAATGAACATGCTGCACCTTGTACAATCTGAATGGCAGTGAGCTATGCACATGAGGGACCTGAACCCCAGCACTGACATACATAGGACAAGCTGTACTGCATTATCCATAACACAGAAGCCACCCCCACGCATGAGTAAACTACCAGTACAGGTTATCCATAGAGTCACTCATTGATTCTCCTCAACAGGAATCTTAATGAGTGGATGGGAGATGGTAGGTTTACCCTGGGTATCAATGTTATGCCACAGGTAGACAGAGGCACAGTATACTAAACAAGACATATGTCATGGCAAACTACACTTACAATGTGTCGAAGGACAAACACACTCTCTGACTAGCATTAGAAATGGCCTAGGGCACATCAGTAGTGTTTGCCAATGTACACCTATGTTGTGGAATACACTACTGATGTTGGATGAGGCTGTTGTAAGTAGTTCATATCTGAACATAATGCAACATGGTCAGATAGGTTCATAGGTTCATAGGTTTATACTAGGCTATCTGCCCTAAGGCAGTTATAAGCCTAGCCCAGAGTTTTGTGGCGTACGCCACCCCTTATATGGAAACAATACTGTGCCCATTAGTTTGTTGTGCCTCTGTCCAGCAGTGACACAGAGACGATCCCCGGGGTAAACCTATGATCTCCCATTCACAGGTCAAGATTCCTCTTGAACAGAGCCAGCAAGGTGCTCTGCCTCACATGGACTGGGATTGTATTCCACAGCATAGTGAGTCTCTGAGTGATAAATCTATCCCTCCAACATGTCCTACTTATATCCCTGCTAAGGTTTAAGTCACTTGCCCTAGTGGTTCTGGTGGATTTGGCGATTTTGAGGTGGAGCATGTCCATTACTTCCTGGTTGGACATGGCCTTGCATGTCAGGCACATGTCACCTCTGAGAAGACGGTATGTGACTGAATAGAGCTGGAGTGTCTTCAATCTGGCAGCATATGACAGATGTTGGAGTCCCTTTATCCTTTTGGTGGGGGACTTTTGGGGTCTCTCCAATTGCTGCAGATGTCGGGTGAGATACATCCAGAATGGGGCATTGTACTCGATCATTGGTCTGATAAGTGAAGAGTACAGGGGAACAATGACCTCACTAGATCTGGATGTGAATCCCTTCCTGATCAGGTGGGCAATGTAGAAGGTCTTTTTAGCTACTTCAGCAACGTGAGTGTCAGAAGAAAGGCCACTGTCAACCTGGGTCCCCAGGTCCATGATAACCTCCTCTGTGCTTAGAGGATTGCCACCTATATGGTAGCTTGGGGTTACCTTGCTTTTCCCGAAGGGTATGACTATACATGTTTTGGCATCTAACCTCAGGCCATGGCTCTGGCACCAGCTATCAGTTTCCGTGAGTCCCTTCTGAAGGATATCCGTGTCTGATGCACTGTCCACTATGGCGCCTAGTTTGCAGTCATCTGCAAACTTTGTCAGCCAAAGTCCTCCCATGTTGGCCTGTACTTCTGAGAAGTAGATGACGAACAATAGGGGGCCAAGGACTGAGCCCTGTGGGACACCACTTGTGACCGGCTTGGAGTCTGACATAGTGCCAGCAACTGTAACCCTGTGGGTCCTGTCCTTAAGCCAGTTTGCAACCCATCTTGTGACATATGGCTTTACATTTAATTTGGTAGGTTTTTCTACAATACCCGAGTGGGGTATTGTGTCAAAAGCCTTTGCAAGGTCAAGGTAGGCTGTATGGACTGCCTTTCCCTCATCAATGGCCTTAGTGACTGTTTTGAAGAAGTCGACCAAGTTCAAAAGGCATGATCTGCCCTTGACCAAGCCAAACTGGGATGGGTCCAATGTCTGCATGTCCCCTATATCTTTGTTTATGAGCTCCATTATGATCCTCTCCATAGCTTTTCAGACTAGACTTGTTAAGCTTATGGGGTAATTACCAGGGTCCGTAGAGGCACCGCCTTTGTGCAGATGTGCACAACTGGACCCTAACCAGGCTGTTGTGCACACTATGGAAATGTAAAGCAGTGATAGGACTAAAGCCCAGGATACTGTCCACCACAGTGAAAGTACTGAACCACTACACTATACAGTACTACAGTGTTAGGTCAGTATGAACGGATGTTGACAATTGTATGCAAAGTATCCCATGCAAAACCTGCAGGCACAGTATAATCCCTGTTGTGTTCACACAAAAAGCATTTGGACAGTAACTACACAACATGGCACAGAACACACAACCATAAACTGGAGATATTTGTTGAAGGTCACACTCATCCACAAATGTGATGGGCTGCAGAGTTCAACATATGGAAAGCTCACACTGGGCATGCTCACACACTTTGATAAATGAGACATCTTTCACACAGCATGCCATGGGAAGGCTGAACTGGGCATGCTCACACATTTAGTCCAAATGTTCCTCTTAGCAACTGGGAAAACACACCACAGGATGCTCATTCCCCTTTCTAAACACTGACGATGTCAGCACCCTATAAGTATATCAGGAGAAAAGGAACCCCCCAGTAATCTGAATAGCGCGCTCTCCTAATGTGTCTGTCTCTAGTGTCATAACATAGTTAGGTAGGGGCTTGAATCCAGCAAGTGTGTGTGTATGAATGGAACATCCCTTTTGGCACCTGTGAAAACACACCACAGGATGCTCATTCCCCTTTCTAAACACTGATGATGTCAGCACCCTATAAGTATATCAGGAGAAAAGGAATCCCCCAGCAATCTGAATAGTGCGCTCTACTAATGCGTCTGTCTCTAGTGTCATAACATAGTTAAGTAGGGGTTTGAATCCGGCAAGTGTGTGTGAAGGGGATAAGTGTGTATGAAAGCAACATCCCTTTTGGCAACTGTGAAAACACACCACAGGATGCTCATTCCCCTTTCTAAACACTGATGATGTCAGCACCCTATAAGTATATCAGGAGAAAATGAATCCCCCAGCAATCCGAATAGCGTGCTCTGCTAATGCATCCGTCTCTAGTTCATAACATAGTTAGGTAGTGCTTTTAATCCAGCAAGTGTGTGTGAAGGGGGTAAGTGTGTATGAAAGAAACATCTCTTTTGGCAACTGTGAAAACACACCACAGGATGCTCATTCCCCTTTCTAAACACTGATGATGTCAGCACCCTATAAGTATATCAGGAGAATGTGAATCCCTTCATGATGATGTGGCCCATATAAAAAGTTTTCCTAACCACTTTGGCCATGTTGTTGTCAAATGAGAGAATGCTATCAACCTGTGTACCCCAAGGTCCATAATTCCTTTGTCTGCACTTAATGGATTAACACATATGTGGTACTTTGTGGTCACTTTGTTTTTGACAAAGGGGATGACTATACACTTTTTGGCATTCAGCTTGAGGCCATGGCTGTGGCACAAGTCGTGTGTTTCCAAGAGGCCCTTTTGAGGATGCGTATGTTAGCTGGAGAGTTGATTATGGCGTCCGGTTTGCAGTCATCTGCGACTTGCTCAGCCACAGTACTTCTATGTTGGCCTGTACCTCTGATAAATATATACTGAACAAGACAGATCCCAGGGCTGAGCCTTGTGGGACACCACTTGTAACTGGTTTTGAGGCTGACATGGCTCCAGCAATTCTAACCATGTGTGTTCTGCCCTTGAGCCACTGTGCAATATCTGTAGTGACATAGGGGTTAATATGTACACTGGTGAGCTTCCCTAGAATGCACAAGTGGGGTACTGTATCAAAGGCTTATGCAAGGTCCAGGTAGGCTGTGTAGACCACCTTCCCCTTGAAAGTGGCCTTGGTGACTGTTTCAAAGAAATCAAACAGGTTTGAGAGGCAGGATCTGCCATTAACAAAGCCAAACTGTGTATGATGATGTGTCTGTGGGTCCCCAATATCTATATTTATGAGGTTCATGATGATCCTTGCCATAGCTTTGCAGACCAAGCTATTCAGATGTATGGGGCGAATAGTGTCCAGGATCTGTTAAGGCACCACCTGAATGTAGAGGGACCACTGTTGCTGTACGCCACTCTTTGGCCACATATCATGTAGTAAGGCTGGGATTGAACAGTAGTCTTATGTCTGGGTGTAGCTCTTCTTGGGGTTCATGTAGGACACAGCCTGGGACACTGTCTGGTCCCATTGATGCAGTGTTTATTGCTTTGGAGAGGGCAGCTCTTACCTGAGCATCTGAGATGTCAGGGGGGGGCAGCACTCTGCTGGGAGAAATATTTGCCCTTTTGGTGTGGGGGGGGAAGGTAGCAGTGAACATGTCCATTAGGATGATGGCAATGTCTGTGTGTTTGGTATTTCGTGTGACATCTTGGACTACCTCTGAGCATATCTGGGTATTACCACCCAGGTTCCTAACATAACTACAGAAAGCCTTGTGATTATCCTCAGTGTCTTGTGGAATCTTCTCTCAAAGATGGCCTTAGACAATCTTATGAGTGCCTGTAGTTGTCTTCTAATACTCATCAGTGATGCCTTCACATTTTGGGAGTTTGTTGTATCATGTAGTAGCTTCATCCTTCTATTCTATAGTTTGTTTATGGCTGGTGTCCAGCACACAGGACGTCTGCCTTTGGAGGATTGGGTCTTGCTTTCATTTGGGATTGCATGATCCATGCATTCCTGAATGTGTCCATAGAATGCCTTTATACAGGTATCTGCAGTCTGGTCCATATTTTCAACAGGCCTGGGGGCTTTGAAGGTTTCCACATCATTTATGAAGAGTGTGAACATGCTTGACATGAGTTGATGACTGTATTCTTCTGTGCAGGGGGTGGCCTTGGGATGTGAATATCCAGTGAGATCAGTTTATGGTCTGATCTTACCAGTGAGGGATACACTTCTGGTCTGGAGCATAGAGTCCCCATGTTGGTGATGATCAGGTTCAGTATGTTTTCCCCTCTTGTGTGAGTGGTAACAAGTTGTTCCATAGCATATTGGTATATAAATTCCAGTAATCTGTGGGCTAGGGTGTTGGAGCTACAGTCATGCTACCAGTCTATGTTTGGGTAGTTTAACCCACCCAATATAATGGTGTATGGACAGACCTACATATTTCCAACTGTTTTCAGGAAGGCCAAGTGTGGTTCCTGTGTTTGTGAGGGTGGTCTGTAGCAGGCTATAACCTGGAAGGCAGTTTTACCCATTGTTACCTGCATATGGATAGTCTCTGATGTTTGTTGCTTTGCCACCAACCTGGAGGTGTGGGTATCTTGGATGAATATCAATACACCCCCTCCTTTTGTGGTTTTGTGCAGGTTTTGGGCCTGAAAGGCATGGTATGAGGTATAACTTGGTAGTGCTGGGGTGCTGTTGGTAGCCCTCAATCTGGTATCTGTTACTGCACAGATAGCAATGTTCTCCATGCTGAGGAATGTTTCGAGTGTGTGCATCATCAGGTTTAGAGTCCTGCAGTGGCATATATGACTGCTCACATGGACAGATGCCAGGTAAGTCATATGCAAAGTGTCACAGGCAACGTACATGTGCACAGGAGAAACAGTGACCTTCTGTCAAGTGAGACATGAACATACATATAGTAAGCTATGCAGATGTCACTAGGAGTCCACAGAAGCTGTGTAACTCTGCATGGCAGGTCGGATCAGTATTCCAGGGTAACTGCAAGGAAACATGCATGCAAACATAGCTACTGTAAGCAGGGCTGCATGTAGTCCATTGTACAACAAACAAGCTGTACCACTTTCAGTAGGTAACACTGCAAATGCTCACCAGCTGACATATGAATACCTATGTCACTAAAGGTGATACTTACCAGACCACGGACAGAAATGACATGGCCAGACACGCTGCATCCCACATGAACACATATCACAAGCAACACAGACCTCACAATGTCAGTGTTCATAACAGGCACAGCCCATAAGGCCAAACACAATGTGTGACACACCTATAATAGGTGATGCCATAGTCAGACATACTGACGTCCCGCCCTCCAGACTGAGCAAGGTGAGGGTCACATTTAGCTACCTGTCGGGTGATAGAATGTGCCACATAACACAAGCACTCAGGTCACTCCACAGCAAGTACAGGTATGAGGCAGTCATTTTCCATGCTGGTGTGAACAACCTGAGACGTACCTCCCTGGACCACATGGAAAGAGACACAGAGGAGCTGTTACATCACCCTCTCAAACTCAGGAATCCCACACAGCCTTCATGACGACACAGGAGAGTATAGATTTCTCTGCAAACACCATCATACTGGGTGACGTCAACTACCCAAACATAGACTGTGAACATTACTCAAGCCACAATACCCAAGCTCTAGGGTTCCCATAGTTCAGAAACTCTTTAGCTATGGAACAGGTAGTCAACATTCCCACAAGAGGGGCAAATATACTAGACCTGATCATCACAAACATGTGTACAAAATGCTCACCACCTGAAGTATATCCCTCATTGTTGCAATCGAACCATATACTAATCACACTGGAGTACTGGATCCCCCACATATGCAAACCTCAAACACATCGATGTGTGTGTGGGAAATGCCCCTATTAGCAACTGTGACAGTACACTACAGGATGCAGATTCCCCTTTTGAAACACTGATGATGTCAGCACTCTATAACTATATTACCTGAATTAAAGTTCTCCAGTAGTTCGTATAGCGCGCTCTGCTAATGTGTCTTTCTCCAGTGTCATAACATAGATAGGGGTTTGAATTCTACAAAGGGAATGTATGTGTGTTAGTATGAGTGGGGTTTGTGTGTGTGCATAATGTTGTGAGGGAAAAGTGCCTTTTGCCAACTGGGAGAACACACTACAGGGTGCACATCCCTCTTCCTAAACACAGATGATGTCAGCACCCTCTAAGTACAGCATTAGAAAGGATTTCTCCCACTAATGCAAATAACACACTCTGCTAATGTGTCTGTCTCTAGTGTCATAACACAGTTAGGTAAGGGTTTGAATCTTGCAAATGGAAAGTATGTGTGTTAGTGTGTGTGCACAATGCTGGGGGTGGGATGTGGCTTTTGCCAAATGGGGCTATGCACTGCAGGGTGCACATTTCCCTTAACAAACAGTGATGTTGACAGCACCCTATACAAACAACATGACAACAGACAACTGCCAGTACTCAGTATAGTGCTACATGCTACTGTAACACGCACATGTACCAGAATATACCTAGATAGTGTTTTGAAGCCTGAATGTGGCAAGTGTGTGGATGTGGGATGTTTCTGTGTGTGCATTTCCGTATGGAAAACATGTTTGATGTGGCAATCAGGGTACCACAGTACCTGATGCACATTACACTTTTAAACTAATGAGGTTGCCCGCACCCTGTGAGTACAGGTAGAGAGGAGGAAATCGGTAGTAATCCACATAGTGCACTTTTCAAATGTGTACCTGTCATGTATCGACAGCTACTCATGTAGGGTAATAAATAATGGAAATGGCAGGTGAGTGTGTGCATGTGTGGGGGTAGCAGGGTGCGTGTAAATGCATGTGTGACAGAACAGATACATATAGCTGAATCTACATAACAGCACATGATGCACATTCCCATAGTCAATGGTAGCATGTGATGGTGTGCAGCTGGTACACTTTGGTAAGTAGTATGGGTGCAGATAACAATTCAGGACATTCATACAGTTACTGCAGCAGGAATGCTGGGATATACACACAATAATAGTGGAACAGTGAACAGTTACCAACATGTTACTACTTATACACATCTATGTAGTCACCCTGTGCATCAGCAACGTGTTTACCTTTTCCTGCACTGATGTTGTAGTATGCAGGAGGTGGCACAGTGTCATCATATGCACAGGGTGTGGGTTAGGTATGCCCAAGCCAGTCACTGGTACCACCAATTGACATGTGTGTGTGTATGTGTGTTTGTGAGGGGCAGCAGTACAGGGTGGACCAGTGTTGGTGCAGTGTGTGTGTGTATGTGTTTGCCCTAGGTGTTACATTTCTGCATGTGTGTAAGCACGCACACAGTCCCACATAATGGCTGCCATGTACAGGGTTTTGTGGACAGCCACAGACTGCACCTGTCAGGTCATCCAGATCAGTGTCTGTGGGCACGGACACGGTACCTGTGCCTGGCAGGGGTGCTACGGACCGTATCCGGTACTAACCCAGACTGGGTACTGTCATCGGAAGCAGGGGTGTGTTGACTGGACACAGTTCCCTGTTGGGACTGTCCAAAGCCACGTGCACGTGGTCTCCTGGGGCGTCCTGATGACAGCACTGACCCAGCATTGCTGGGGCTGGTGCTGGCACTTCAGGTGCATGAGTGGGCCTGTTGTCATCCGCGGCCACTGCCAGCTGGTGCTGTTGCCGGCATACGGCCACGTCGACATCGCAAATGCACACCATCACCCTGGCCCATGGACATCTGGTTGTGGAGCAGCTGTTGTATGTCCCCACAACGTCTGTCAACGACATCTGTGAAGTTACAAATAGCATTCGCAATGTCACGCATGCCGTCTGTCATGGCTGTGCGACATGCTCTCAGCTCCCTCAGACCCTGTCTGGTGTACCTTTCCATACACGCCTGTGCCTGCATAACAATCCGAAACATAGTGGAGGTTGACATACCTCCTTGGGCACGTCGGCCCGAGGCAGTACGGCCACGGATGCCCCCACGAGTACCCATGGGCGACTGTCTGCGTGGTACCATTGGAGGACCCTGCTCATGGCTGCTTTGTGGGGATGCATGTACCACAGGTACCACATTACCCTGATCTATGCCCAATGCATACTGTCCATCACCTAGGGACAATGGTGACAAAGGATGTAACGGCATGATGACTGTGCGCATTGAAGGGGTTGACAGCTGTGTACTGTCAATTGGCTGACCAATGGCAGACCCAGACACACCTTCCTGCACCATTATAGACATTTCATCATCATCAGTACCTGTGGCACAAGATTCAGGTTCCCTGCTGCAGGTCACCAGAGCAGCACCAGAACCTATGGGAGGAAAACAGGGAACACATATTACAGTCTCAACACATATTTGACAGTGATGCACTTCAATACTAATGCACACATTCAGAAATGGACACATGCACTCATGGACACACACACACATGCACACATGGGCACAGGCACACTTGCACACATGCACACCCCACAGTACACACACACATCAGTACTGAGTTACACTACTCTTACTAGTGTTAAACTGGGTATTGCAGGTATTATTAAACACACTCACCAGCATGTATACTACAGAGTTACACTACTCTTACTAGTATTATAAATTGTTTTTCAGGTAATGTTAAACACACTCACCAGCATGTATGGCCTGCCTCGTTGCTAGATGGGAGGGACCTGGAAATATGAAGAGAGTAATGCCAGTGGGCACAAGTGTGCCATTTGTTCTGCATATGATACAGTACAGTAGTACACTAGCTCCCTTATACACATCAGCTGCTCATAATGTCAGTATCACACATGCACAATTACATATCATGATGACAGATACATACCACGTGCACACCTTATGCATGCATGAAGTAACAGCGTACAGAACAGTCATATGTACATACAAGGAGTTAACTCTAATCTCACCCTTACCTCTCTTCAAACAACAACTCAAACTGTACTTCCAAAACCACTGGCTTTGTTCTTGTAGTACTCCAGGCTAACTTCCCTCTCCCCACCCTCTCTTTACCTTTAACCCCTCATTGTGCATAAAAACTAGCTTCTACCCTGTTTATTTTCCCTTGCTGTCCTTCTATGCTCTGACCTACTTCTCCCATCTCTCCCACCTCCTCTTGACTGTCTTCCTTCTTTTCCTCTCTTCTCTTCTTGACTCCTGCCTCTTCCCTATTATTTTATCTTTCATACTCCTTCTACTTCTCTACCCGTCTGAGCTTTAACTGTTATCTATATGGCTTTTGCCTTATTGCATAACCTTTATGTTTTAGGTATAATTGCTTTGAAACCGACAGAACATTATGTATGAGTTTAAACTGTTTGAGTTACTTAAATGTATGTTGATTTTATTAACAAGTTGATTTATATTTCTATTATTTTGTATGTCTTTATTAACAACTTGTCTGTCTGCCTTTATTATGTTATGTGTGGAGCTTTTCTCCCTGGGCCTCTACTGAAAATGGACATATATCCAGCTAGACTAGCCCAGTCAACAAATGTAAAATAAATAACAAAAAATAAATAAATATGGCATCTTACCTGCACGCTCGGTGTCTTGCTGCTGTGTGGATCCAACCTCCATCATGATGCATGTCTGATGCTGTTGTTGTTCTGGGGCTGGATCCACAACACTTAGCAGTAGCCCCTCCTGTCTGGTGAGGGGGGAATGTGTGGCCACCCCCCCCCATCTGTGGCAACCTGTTGCCTGCGGATATCTGCAGCACGCTGGTGGACATTTCTAATCAAATCACTGCAGTGATGTCTCACCTGCTCATATGTCCTATCATGCATGCCAACATCATTTATCCTGCTGACAAGGTTTTGCCACAGTGCAGACCTCTCCTGCTGATTCTGGGTGGTGCGTGAAAACTGGATGTCATAGTCACGCACCAGGCTCTGGTGGATCACTTCGTCCTCTGCAGCAGAGTAGGCGGGGTTCCTTTTCGGAGCCATATTCCCCTGGAAAAGTACACAAACAGGTTATCAGCAGAGTATGTCAGCAATATATGGTACACATTCTATACAGGGAGTATTAAATTGTACTTATTACTGCTTGGTTGTAACTTGATTAAAGTGTAGCTATCATTCTAAGTCTTTTGGATTAAGCACTTGGCCTTCAGACCAGTTGTTTTACATTAGGGAGGTTTGTGGCAAGCACTGTGGTGGCAGGACACATAACATTCATCCTTCTAAGTTGGGAACTGCTGATTGAGAGCCGAGTGTCCAAGTGTATTAGTTCTGATATAAGCAGTTGGCCTTCAGGCCAGTTATTTAACATTAACAAGGTTTGTGGTCTGCACTCTTGTGTGAGAATAGGCTGTACTCTGCCATTCATAGCTGGGAACTTCTGGTTTCAGGTTTATAGTGCCTGCATATTTGAACTGTATCTTACTGACATTGGTACACCTTGTTTGCTGGTCAATCCCCATGCCTGCCAGCTGTGTATGTGTGTCTATGCTCCCAGTCACATGGGTTCATAGGTTATGGCTTTAGAGTTTCCGCAGAACACTTATACCCTGCTGACATCTTTGTGTTTGTGGATGGTGAGACGCAGCTCGTGGACTGCCTGTGTGCCTGCTGTGGTTGGCGACCTCCGTAGCGTGTTCTCCACGTGCACCCTGCTGTGGTGTGGTGGGGTGGTGCTGTGTACGTTACACTCCCGGCCTTGCCACATGTGTCCGTCTGTATCTCTCTCGATGTATATATACATACTTATGTTATGCCCATAGCGCTGCTCTTGCATGGACAGCTGTCTGTTCCATGTATCGCATATTTGCACGGCTGACACATAGAACTGTGGTACGATGCATATCCACTCATTGTCCATGCAACGTCCGTATTCCGCCCTAGAGACATCTGCTGAATATCGTGGCAGACAGCTATCCTTGCTGTATTGACACTGTACCGTACCGCCATACACCTTGTGTATAATTGCCTGTTTATGGTGTGTGTATGTCTATCTGAGCTGTGTGCATGGTGGTGTATGTCCCGCTATAGCCGTCTGTGCGGGTGTCGCCACTATGGGTAATCCTTGTAGACCGCTGTGTCATGTGCACTTCAGCACATACCTGCAGACCGTACTACCCCTCCTACGGCAGCGGCCTTAGATCAACCGCTGCCCTAGGCGATGGGCTCCATGGCGCCCACCACCACAACACATGGTGCTCCCATTCTGGTGTACCTACATGACATAACTACTAGAAAGTTGGCCCTGCTAGTGCGGCGCCCTAGGCAGCCGCCGGGTTGGCGTATGCCTACGGCCGGCTATGAGCACATCACAAGGCATACTTTTACATTCAGTGTTTTACGAAGGCTAGATTTTAATCCCAGAGGGGGGACCTTATCAACTATACTTTAGAATGCGGATTGAGATGGATTATTAGGTGGAGAGTTGACCACGCACCAGGGCTGAATGATGATGCACAGATTAAGCCTCTTTTGGGAAGCAGGTGGCTTAAACCCAAATAACAGGAATGTAGTTTAGGTACAGCTATACATTTTACACCTATTAGTCCACTCTTTCAGTTGTTTACCACTGTTTTACATTGATATACTATACATATTTTCTATATATATTGTTAGATTTATAATTGATGA
Source organism: Protopterus annectens (assembly GCF_019279795.1). Lineage (NCBI taxonomy): Eukaryota > Metazoa > Chordata > Ceratodontiformes > Protopteridae > Protopterus > Protopterus annectens. The sequence goes on along the minus strand of NC_056725.1, from coordinate 1,951,070,373 downwards.
GAATTAGGCATAGTAGAATATCATATAATACATGTTTTAATAGGATGTTTTTAAAGATGTTAATATATGTGTGTGTATTTAACATTGCGTCTGCGCTTTATATGCTGTGGTTACTTGTTCATTGTTTGATGAGAAATTGACCAATGAAAGTGTAAGGAGGGATATTTAAAGCCTGGATGCTTTTATGTTATGTGTAAGTCTGACGGAGCCTATGGGTGAAAGCACTTACTTGTATATAAAGGAACCTTTTTATACCATTTGGGCACTGTCCTGGACAATTTCTATGTTGACTGTTTCATCTACCTATGTGTTTTTTGGATTGTGCGCCATATGGTGCCAGCGGTTATTTTGTGTTGATTAGGTGTATTCCATGGTCAATTGACATTAATCATGTTGATTCATTAAAGGATCTTCTTTATAAGTGGGAACGCCATAGTTTAACCATCCTATGACCTTCCTAGTTGAAGTTGCTAGTGAGCCATTAGTATGTGTTCCACAGGTCGCACATTTGTTCTGCATTATGGAAGCGAGTGATCCCCATTTTGGTGATGGCAGATTGAGAGCTGTGTACGCCGGTATTCGCACGACGGTCTGACTTTGTATGGGGAATGTCTAATGTAGTCCCTATCTGTATTTCCTGTGCTATGCCTTACTGCAGCTGTGTAATTCCACCAGGTTTCCAGTTATGGGTGCCATCTTGGTCGTACACTTGTCCATCCATGGGAATTGCCTACTGGACACTGATATAGGGCTGTACACATTTCACACCTGCTTTCAGCATTATCTGGTGGATGCTTTGCATCATTAGTGGGGAGTAAGGCATGTGCTATACCCACATCCCTCCCACGGGGCGGGCCAATGGATTATCTGCCAAACAACACCGAGCCCCATTTCTGCATACCCAGGATCCCATGGCTGCAACCCTCGACGGTACACATTACACATCCTTCATGTGTGCGGGACTGGGATGTGGACGCACTTCTATGGACTCGACAATCTGGGGATTTCTGTTCATATGTCCTGCATTTCATGGACACTTGTCATCAACCGTAAACACGCTGGTGGTGCATATGTCTAGCTGTGCCGTAGTCACGGCTGTCATTTCTTCTGGGTCGATTGCAGCTGGTTGATATTGCAAAAGGATAAATTTTTGGAGTCCTACAATGGACACCAGTGTGCATATGTAAAGTGTAGAACTTGTTGGACTGTCACCATCTGGCCAGTGGTTTTGACTGATGCTGTATGTTCCCCAATCGCGGATGTCTGTTTGACTACCCATATTATGTGTTACTTGGCCTATCTATATCCATGTGCCAGTAAGCAGAAATACAGCAAACCTTGAGTCCTGGTCTTCTTCGTAAAAGACATTATTGAACATAAACCAGACCAAAACAGACAATGACAAAAACGATACACTCCACAGTCAAAAGATACTGTGCGCTTTCACCCACTAACATGGGGCATCGTCAGAGTACGAATTACATTAGATAGTCGTCCCTTATATACTTCCTTCAGAGTCAGTTTAAAGACAATGAATCAATAAACTTGCTCATAGTTAAGTGGACAGTGCTCCAAGTCATAATGATAAAGTGACATATACAAACCGTGTTGCATACATTACTTAATGGAAACATTAATACAACAACAATGTGTTAATATAAATAAAATATTGGTGAATACAATCGGTATATTGAAACATAGTTGATAATTGTTGTGAGTAAACCTTAGAATGTAGTGTGTTGATACTGATATTGTATATTAATGTGTATAATTGTTGCATTAAGTTTCCAAATCATGGAATAAATAAGTACAATTAAATGCATATTTTGTATAAATATGAATGTAAAGAGTCACAATGTTAAACATAAATATGACTGTATTATAACTATATCAATATGATATGGAATAAACTGTACTTGTTTACATCTTGTTTTCAAGTGACAAATCTATGTCCATGCGTCATATATACGGCCTGTCGGACTGCTGTGTGTAGATATATACATGTGAACCCCTCGTTTCATACCTTGCTTTGTTACTGTCTGTGGATTACCTGTGTACACACATCTATTACCATGCCATACCTTTCCACTGTACAGGTTCTGGCATGGTGTATGGCTGGTTGGCCCTTAATCTTGCTGTGTGTTACATTGACCTGTGTCTATCTGGCAATTCGCTGGCGTGTCATGTGAGACCTTCTTGCTTCTATAGGGACCTGATCCCGTAATTGTGACGTGCTTCCACTGGCCATATATTTCTCTGTCGTCTGGGATCTGTGTTTAACCAGTCCTTTCAGGACACTTTCTATTGTTGTTCTTTTTTGGTTACATATATGAGTACTTTGGTATGTTGTGCTATTATTGTGTGTGGAGCATTTCTCCACGGGCCTCTGCTGACACTGGACATATATCCAGCTAGCCTAGCCCGGTCAACATGTGTGAGCCAACTGAACACAATTCGTATGGGGGCACCTTCTGATAAGTGGGTCAGGTTACAGATGCATAACCGTCGTCAATCCATACTACTAACACACACGTTATTCTATCCACATTCTATGTTTGTCTTATCACATAGCATGTGTTTCTCACTATTTCTAACGGTACTTTACATGGCATTGCCTGATTCCATACTTTCAGAGGCTGACAGGTTTGAGACATGTATAATTGACGTGGGGGACACAGCCTTAACTTTCCCTGCTGTGAGCGGATCACACACGCACACGCGCACTTGCATTTCCTAATTGTGGGTTACGCGCAGGTGCACATGCATATCCGTATTCTGTTTGCATATGTTTACTGGGTCTGTGTAGTTACGTGGTCTGTGTTAGTTGTGACTGTCCCGGTAACATATCTCTGATCCAGTTTACGGACGTGTGCGGAACGCACTTTCACCTTTACACATGTGACAGTCTTTGCGGCATGGACGCATTACGTACACGTTCACATTTATATGTTCTATAGTTGTAATTCAAACGGGACTGCATTCACGTTTGCCGGTTACTGTGACAACTACACGTTAGCTGTTCTGTCTCATTTATATGCATACCCATGGTACTTAGCTAAATTTATATATCCCCCGCACTCACGTACGTCACAGGCATCCATTCTCCTGCTGGGAAAGGTGCGGTACTACATGTTAAACATTCCTTATTCCCTCCCGCTCATGGCCCAGGATGCATATGTCATGACCGCAGGGATATTCAGATCACAGGGGCTTATATCCCCTACACATACAGGCCTTCGATTGTCAGGGTGTTCCTGTGGTGCTTTGGGTTTGGACTTGTCCGCCTAGTGTACGGAACTGCCCTGACCGTGTACGAATGTCAGATGAGTCACATGGGCACGGTTTGTCCGTGTCTATGATACCATATCCCCCCCCATTATTCCTAACCATGTGCGCTGATTGGCCGGCGTGCCCATTGTAGATCTTGTTATAGTGATTGCACACGGTCTGGTCGACTGGACCTATTTCCATTACTAAACCTCTGTATTTATAACCTATCTCGCTATATTACATGGGTTTAACATTGCGTGACGGCTTTCACTGAGCCACGGACATGTCCGTTGCTTAGTTTGGGGCTGTCCCGCTCTGCTACATACATTTAACATGGCAGAACAGGTTGAACAGCTCAGCAACGGTGACATCGGGCTCTCCATCGCTGTTTAGTATTGCATCGCTATGTTGACTTTGTTTCACATAGCGTGACAGTGTCAACATTGGTAACGGACATCTCGCGCAGTACGTCCGCACCGCCGCGGGTGCCGTATGTCTGCATTTGGGCGGCGGACAGGCATTATGCTGTGCCATTATGTCAGGGAATATATGGTTTCTTTCCATAGATGATATGGCATACTAGCAATGACCCGCGTCTGGGTGTGGGTACTGCTGTATTTACCCACGGCAAGAGCGGCCATAGGTCAAGTGGTGCCCTAGGCAAAAGGACTCCATGGTGCCCCCACCACATCACCCGCTACCCCCATCCTGGTCTACCTACACCAAATAAATACTGGGAAAGTGACCCTCGTAGAGCGGCGCCCTAGGCGGCTGCCTAGTTGGCCTATGCCTACGGCCGGCTATGTGTGTGGTCCCTCGGGCATCGGCCTCAGGAACGCACCACGTTTGCCGTGGGTATATCTAGCATTACACACATCTGGGTGTGGTTTATTGCTATAATGTTCCATGTGTACAGACACGTGTGTTTGGACAACCTATGATAGCTTCTGCTATTGGCATACAATGCTGTGGGTGGTGCCGGTTACCATACATATGCCTTTCTCAGAAGCCGACTTCACACTTCTAAACACTAGTGTGGTCTCCTTTAAGGCCCCTGAGCCAGTGGTAAATATTACTCACACCGCTGAATCACTTACATATGCCTTCTACCAGCACCTACAGGACTGCATGGCTCAGGCAATCCCATACAAAACTGAGACTCTTTGTACCAGAGCCAAGCGTCCGGTCTGGTGGACCCCAGCCATACACAAGCTGTACAACGAAAGGAGGAAGCTACTACAGGATAGAGCAGAATCCTTGTAAAGTAAGACACCCTTGCTCATTGTATGTGAAGAACTACAAGCTCTCACGAAATCATCCAGGGCAAATTCGACAGCTAAATCACCAAGGACTCGAAGGACAATCATAAGGCCTTCTTTAGCTATGTTAGATACCTGGGAGGACACTCCCAGATATGCTCAGACTGGGTTCAGAATGATGTGAAGATTACTGAACCTACACACATTGCCAACATACTGGCTGACAGGTTCGGTGCAAACTTCTCCCCCCCTCACCCCCACATGGAGAGATATCTATACCAGAGGATTGTAGCCCCCAGAACATCTGTAATGCACAGGTGGGAAATGCTCTCTCCAAGGCAGTGAACACAGCATCCATGGGACCAGATGGTGTCCCAGCTGTGTACTCCACGAACTCAATGAGGAATTAAACCCACAGTTAGGACAGCTGTTTAATCTTAGCCTCACCTCAGGATACGTACCCATGTAGTGGCACAAGGCGACTGTAGTCCCACTTCACAGGGGCGGTGCCTCCACTGACCCTGGTAATTACCATCCCATTAGCTTGACAAGCCTTATCTGCAAAGCCATGGAGAAGGATCATAATGGAACTCATAGATAAAGACATAGGGGACTTGCATACTTTGGATCCAACCCAGTTTGGCTTGGTCAAAGGCAGATCATGCCTTTTAAACTTGGTTGACTTTTTAGGAACAGTCACCAAGGCCATTGATGAAGGTAGAGCAGTCCATACAGCCTACCTCGACCTGGCAAAGGCCTTCAACACAATACCCCCCTCAGGTATCATTGATAAAATAATCAGCTTGTATGTAAACCCATACATTGCAGGTTGGGTTGCAAACTGGCTGAGTGACGGGACCCACATGGTCAGAGTTGCTGGCGCCATGTCGGACTCACAGCCGGTCACAGGTGGGGTCCCACAGGGCTCAGTCCTGGGTCCACTCTTTTTCGGCATCTACATTTCCAATGTACAAGCAAAAACAGGGGGGTTATGGCTGACAATGTTTGCAGATGACTGAGGACTGGGTGCCATAGTCGGAAACACATCTGACACAGATATCCTTCAGAAGGGCCTCACAGATATGGATAACTGGTGCCACAGACATGGCCTACAGCTAAATGCCAGGAAATGCATGGTCATACCCTTCAGGAAGAACAGGGTTACCCCTAGCTACCATATAGGTGGCAATCCACTGAGCACAGAGGAAGTTAACAGGGATCTGGGGACCCCAGTTGTCAGTAACCGTTCGTTCGACACACACATTGCTAAAGTAGTTAGGTAGACCTTCTACATTGCCCGCCTGATTATGTAGGGATTCACATCTAAATCAGGGGAGGTCATCGTCCCCCTGTACTCATCACTCATTAGACCTATGATTGAGTACAATGCCCCATTCGGAATGTATCTGACCCGACACCTGCAGCATCTGGTAAGGCCCCGACAGTTCATTGCCAAACAGATGCAGGGTCTCAGGGATATGTGTTATGCTGCCCGACTGAAAGGACTCCCGCTCTATTCAGTTGCATACCACTTGCTCAGAGGTGACCTGTGCCTGACATACAAGGCCATGTCGAACCCAGATTTGATGACTATGCTTCACCTAAAGAATCTAGATCCCTCAGAACCACAAGGGCAGGTGACTTAAACCTTTACACGGTCATTAATAGAACGTGCTGGAAGGACAGATTCATCACCCAGACACTCACTATGCTGTGGAACTACATCCCAGTACATGTGAGGCAGAGCACCTCGATGGCCTTGTTCAAGAGGAGTCTTGACCAATGGATGGGGGATTGCAGATATACCCCAGGGATTACTTCAGTGTCACTGCTTGACAGAGGTACAGCATTATAATAGGCATAGTTTTCTTCAAACTGAAGGGGTGGCGAGGGCAACATAACTATGGGCTAGGCTTATAGATGCCCTTGGGCGGATAGCCTACTATGAACCTATGGACCTATGAACCTATGTTCATAGTTTGTCCCATTCACACTTGTCTATCCCTGTCCTCATTAAATGCGTGGATATTTCTGTGGCACATGATTGAACTATGTATTACCTGCAGATATGATGTGTACAGTGCACATATGTCATGGTTGATTACAGTGTATCTGTGTACCTACCTCTGTGATACTGAGGACTACCACACATGCTTCACAGCATTACATGCATATGTCCATACTATTATTCGTTGGCCTGTGGGGGGTTGTCAGGGCAATGGTTACACGTGTCCCTGTTTGTGCACGCATCATGGTGGTCTCTGACCGGCCTACGTTGCTATCGTGGGATGGACGGTGGTGTTGGTGTGTGTTTGGGTTGTATTTCCACTGCCGATATGTCAGTGGGGGGTGGGGTTGGCACATGTTCCTCTTTGCAGGGGGCCCTATCCTGGACATTTGTGTCATGCGTCGACACTTGGCACATGCCATATGTCCTGTGATATTCCCACAGTCGTGTATGCCTTCCTGCATTACTACTGTGTGTTACTGACAGTTTGTATCTGGTACGCATGGCTATTATGTTGGATAGCTTAGCCTATTCCCATTATATGACATACCCATTCATCCAGGCATATACCTGTTATTCAATCCTTTGCATTGGCCGTGGGTGTTTGGCCATCTGACACCACTTTTATCTACATGTGATGTCCCACCTTCACCTTCTGTGCATGTGGCACCCTGTTGGGGTGTCCTGCTTGGTGGGCGGATGTTCCGCCCTATGTGTTGTGTTTGACATGTCTGCATAGCTAATCATTGGTACGGTGGCTGCACATACTGCTTTGTCCAGATGTGTACAGTTATGGACACCGTGGCGTGTGAACGCCTATGGGGTTTCGACAGGTCCATACCACATGCGGGATGTACGCATTCTGCCGACACATTCACATGCAGCCATTTGGATATCAGTACCTGAGGTGGGATGTTGACATGTGGGGTACATATTTGCACGCGTGGCACTGCCTAGGACAATACTTCATACTACATTTGAGGTATACCCACTGTGTGTAGGTGTGCAGCTGCGCAAGACTGCTAGCTGGGTTGGGTGGACGGTCGTACATGGGTGCGGGTTACGTGCTATGACGGGGCTGTTGTGTATTACATTTGCATGCATGGGTTCTGCTTCTGGATATTACGCTTCGGCATACGCCGTCCTATGTGTATGCGACGGGCACGTTGCTGGGTGTAGTGCATGTTGCTATGCACATGTTTGTCTATGTTTAGGGTATCTGGTTTCCTTCTGGTTGTTATATAGACACGGCTGCCCGGCTGTGTACTCTCACTACTGCTGGTGACCATGCCCATGGGCTACTTGTGTGTAGGTGCGGCGCGCTGACATGCTGCGGTACACCTTCACTGGGTATGCCCACTGACAGTGCAGTGTGTGACGGACACGGTATTACGCGTATCCTTTGTTCCTTGGACGGGTACAGTTTGGACTTCGTGGGTTACTGTTTGGTTCTCCATTTTGTGTAAACAGGTACTATGTTGCATACTCTGCGTACGTTTCATTATCCACGGACACTGGCTGGTGCGGTTACTATTGCAGGCGGCCTGTGACAGTCAGCACTTTAGGTTGCTCCTCGCCTGCTGGCTTGGCCATGCCTACGGGCGCATCCTACTTGAGCTCGTGCACGTGCCCTCTGCACGTGGTTGTGGTTGCGGCACACACTCATTACTATGCATGTGGCACTGCTATGCCGATTATACACTGCACTGCCGGCGCACGCCTTACACCGGCCTTGCGCCGTGCTTCATGAATCTGGGGGATTGTGTTTGTTACTGCACTGAAACTGAAAGATAAAATCCATTTATTATGTGGCTATAAAGAAATTTAATTTCAGCTATTTTTCTGAAGTTAACCTCTGGTGGCCAGTTTCCTTTGTTAAAATGTATACATCTAAACAGTTACAATAGTGCAGATACATTTCTATTCTAATCCAGTAGGGTACACTGTGGTTACATCTTTAAGCTCAGTACTTTGTAAAATACCTTTAAACACACACTTCTGTACCAGCAGTGTATATACATATAACATACAGTTCTAATACAGTTGTAACACAAGCATCTTACATGAAGCATGTTGACATTCACAAATGACACATAATCATTTACAAACTTCCTGACAGCTGTGCTGGCAGTATCTCTCTTTGTCACATTTCTATATAAATAAGGTTGATATTCACAAATGACATATAATTATTTACAAAATTCCAGATAGCTGGGCTGGCAGTATCTCCTTTTGTGACATTTCTCCCGCTCGAAGACTCAAGCTAGTTTTTCAAGTAATCCTTGAGAAACATTGCCTGAGAGGGTTGAGCCTATCTGGGAATACCTTACCCCATTCCCTGTCTTGAGATTTTGGCTGCCTTGGCATTGCTGACCCCAGTATAGTGCTGCATTGTCCTATCATATGCCTGCAATCCTAGGATCCACCATAGTAATCTGGGATTTTGCTGACTGGCTCCCTGTAGCCATAGATCCCCCTGAGACTTCTCCTGCCTCCTACTGCCAATGCTTAGCACAAGGGTCTTCTATCATGGTAAAGTTTCATCATGTTAAATGGTACAATATGTGCCGCTGCCGCCTGCCTAGCAGTTCCACCATGTAGTTAACAGCGCTGACTTAACTTATCACTTTGAAGGATCCCTCCTAAGCAGCCTGCAGCTTGTTGTATCTGACAGGAATGAAAATCATAACACGCTGCCCCATAGCATACTCTCTGGTTCTAGCATTCCTGTTATACCAGACATTTTTCCTGCTGTAGGGCTTCTGCCAGGTTCTCCTGGGCCAAGCACATGAGTTCCCTGAGTCTTGTCCTGAGGTTTAGGACATATGCCACAACAGACTCCTTGTGGAATTCACACTCACCCTCCCACTCATCACAAATCAGATCTAGAGCCCCCCCTCACCCTATGCCCATACAGTAACTCAAAGGGTGAAAAACATGCAAAGTCCTGGGGCACCCCCCTCTGTAAGCAAACAACAGATGGGGCAAGTATTTGTCCCACTCATTAAACTGGTCTGCAAATGCCCATAGCATGGTCTTTAGTTTAGAGTTTAACCTTTCAACCAAACCATTAGTCTGGGGATTGTAGGGGGTGGTCTATAGGTGCTTCACCTCACAGTGCTTCCACAGTCAAACCACCATGTCTGATATGAAATTGGCACCTCTGTCAGTCAGTATTTCTTTTGGGAACCTACCCTGCTGAAAATAGCTAATAAAGCATTTGCCAACTTTTCTGCCTCAATGGAGGACAGGACCACTGCTTCAGGGTATCTAGTAGCATAATCTACTACCACTAGGATATACTTTTCCCTGTGGAACTGGGGGTACTCAGAGGCCCCACAATATCCACAGCTACTCTCTGAAATAGCTCCACAATCACAGTAAAGGCATCAAATGAGCTTTAACCTTGTCTCCTGCCTTGCCTACCTTTTGCCACTGCTCACAGGTACTGCAGTACCCTGTTACATCTCTGGAAATACCAGGCCAGTAAAAGTTCTGGATAATACATATCTTTGTATGCTTTATGCCCATATCACCTGCAAAGGGAATATCATGGGATATGTCTAGACGTGCTAGATGGTAGGCTCTGGGCACTACTGACTGCTGTATTCTCTCACCCTCTAGCCCTCCCTCAGGGGTCCACTGTCTGTACAGTAACCCTTTGTCCCAGTATACAGATTCTCCCTTCCCTTGAGAATCAAGTGCCTCACTAGCTATCTCTCTCAGGCCTTGTAATGTAGCATCTGAGAGCTAAGCCTGTCTCAACTCTCTTTTTGTAACCCTTCCCAGCTCTCCTTCCACAGGAAGTCTGGTATTCTTTGACAGCAGTGCCTCACTGTCAGCCTGGGTACTACTACTCACCTCTGCCCCTGCAGTCTCTCTGTCCAAGGGAATATCAGTACCCACAAGCAGCTGTGGCTCACCTTCAGTCATACTGATACAGGGTAGCTCCCTGTCTGAAGTAACCACCACACCAGTTTTGGCTTCAAGTCTGCAGTCTCTCTGGATCCCTCCTAGGCTTCCAGGTCCACATGCTTGTCTCCAAGCCTGACTGCATGCAACTGCATTCACACAAGGTACTGCATTATCAAAATCATTCCCTATCAGGACATCTGCAGTGATATCCTCAAACACACCTACTTTCTTGCTTCCATTTCCACCCTCCCAGTCAAGGTGAACCCTAGACAAAGGTATTTGGAATAGGGTCCTCCTAAAACTCTGACTGGAGTAGACTGCCCAAGCAAATAATGCTTGTCTTTAACCATTGCAGGCTTCACAATGGTTAGGTCAGAGGCTGTGTCTCTGTTAGCAGTGGCCTGTTTCCCATCTACCAAGATAGGATATAACCTCATGTGGTACTTTGGTACCCTTGTTGCCTCCAGACAACTTACTGCTGGCATTCTGTCATTCCCACTTACTAGCTCTCCGACCTTTTGTTCCTCACCTTGCCTCTGAGAACATCTATATGCTACATGCCCCACTGGTTGTATTTAAAACATTTAACACTTAGTCTTGGCCATGTACCTGAACTAGTGGCTCCCCCTACTATTGGTAGACTCTGTTGGGCCAGTTTAGTCTGCCCACCATGGATTCCCTTAGACCCATGAGCAACACTGGGTATCCCTTTCCTGTGCAGTGATACCCTGCTTGCTAGGTATAGGTCTCCTTTTTCCCCCAAATCATCTGCAGTATTGTATTGCCTTTCTGCTAATCAGATTCTCATGTCCTAAGGTAAGGTGCTAAGGGCATGTTCCCTCACCTAAATGTCTGCCAACCCTTCAAAAGTGGTGACCTGACACTCACTCACCCATCTATGAAAATAAGTGCTTAACTCAGCAATATATTCACACATAGTTTTATCTGCCTTCCGTCTATGCTCACAAAACTTTTTCAATAAGCTTCAGGTGTTAACTTAAAACACTCTAATAAACAATTTTTAACAGTATTATAATTTAAGCAATCAGTATCAGACAATTTAGAAATAGCAGTTACAGATTTACCATGGAGTAAGAGGGTCAGGAAGCATACACCGAGCCCTTGGTCAACATCATACTGTTTACAAACCTTTTCAAACATATGAATAAAACTATCAAAATTATCATCCTCTGTAAATTGTGGAAGAAATTTACTGACCTTTGTTCTTCTGGGGTTCAGTTACTCCCTTCCCCATTACCTCCATGACTCTGGCAAAGAGACAGCATCTCATTTTCATGTTGCCTCTTCCTCTCATTTTCTTCAGCTTCCAGACATCCCAGTCTCTCTGCTGTTTCTAATTCCATTCGTTTCTCCTGCCACAGTCTCTCTACTGATTCCATTTCCAAACATTTGGGCTCCAGTTCAAGTTTCTTTAACTCCAGATGGATTTTTAAGTCCTCTCTGGAAAGGTTGAACTGTCCATTTTCTGAGAGTTGTACCTTCCCAAGGCCAGTCTGGTTATCTTCCTGGTTGCTAGTCTGTTTTGCAGCTGTGACCAAGGCTGTAATCATTTTTGCTTTAGTCAGGTTGATATGCACCAGTCCTTTGGCTTGGAACATCTCAGTCAACTGGCTCCCTGTCAGCTTGTCATACTCCTCTGCTAACATGTTTGCCTGCTCTCCTCGACTAACTAAGCTAAAAAAAAAAAAAAAAAAAAAACATATGAAACTCTGACTGTTCACTGTGTGGCTGATTGAGAGTACAAACACCTTCTTCAGTGACCACTGTTTACAGGCTACAGGAATTCAATATCCACACCACTGAATCCTAATATGTGGATATCCCACCACTGCCACCAATTACTGGCCCAGTAATCGAGGAGCCTCAATCCTTACCACTGGCAACAGTGGGGACGTACATTGGGAGGATGACATGCACACATACAGTATTTCCAGATGCAGCTCTGTGCATCAAGTGCAATTTCCCTTAAGGGCCTACAGAGACCACAGTCAGTCCAGAGCTGGTTTCGTTTCTCCCTCTTTCTCCAGATCCCCAATAAGACTCCCCACTGGCACAGCTATAGGGTTGAGATCTCAGGTGAGTGGCCAAGACAAGACCTCCAGCACCCTCTCTGTCCAACCAGTGCTTTGTGTCCCTGCTCAAGTAGCTGATACATACCACTTTGAGGGATTGATTTATACACACACAAGTGCGCACACACACACACACACACACACACACACACACACACACACACACACACACACGCACGCACACACACACACACACACACACACACACACACACACACACACCCCTTTGAAAGGCTGGCACAGGTACATACACACACACACACACACACACACACACACACACACACACACACACACACACACACACACACACACACTCCCCTTTGAAAGGCTGGCACAGGTACACACACACACACACACACACACACACACACACACACACACACACACACACACACACACACACACCTTTGAAAGGCTGGCACAGGTTTACTAGCTATGCCCCCTTCTGCCCAGGCTATAAGGTAGTGATTACTGACACCAGTCATCTCTTTATCATCTACTTTAATGCCCTTAACAAAGGGTGTCCACTTTTAATGTGTAATGTTACTATCACTACAAATGGTAGTTTGACCAAGAGCAAGGTTATTAGAAGTGGCCCACAGTGTCACAAAATAAATGTGCAACTACTCTCAGAACTTAAATATGTCTCACAAATATCAGCCACAATGAAAGGTTTAAATATATTTAATAATAAATAACAAAAGAACATGAAAATACTACTCTCAACTGGATTTCTAGATACCTTTCTATCTGCCAGCAGTCTGTTAAGTGGCGTTCATCCTTCTCCAACCTCCTCCCTTCAGTATTGGTCTACCACAAGGTTCCATTTTTGGGCCAATAATTTTCAACATCTTCACCAATAGTCGTCACACATCCTGCACTCTCTTCCATTACTCAATATGCTGATGATTCCACCACCATCTGCTCATCCGATAATTTCTAATATCTGCAATCTCATACCCAAAAATCAGCAAAACAGAAACAAAACAGTCCCACGAGGGTATGAAGTCACAAAAAGTAGGAAACGGCTGTGAAATAAAAAAAAAATCAACTTTAATATGCACAGGTATAAGCACTTTTGTCCCAAAAGTGCTTAATCAGGAACTTCATCAGATACAAAGTTAAAACATGAAAGTTAACATTAAGTATAAACAATAACATCACTTCCTCTATCACATTTAAAAAGACATTACATTCTAAAACCCAAATTCTTGTCAACATTTTAAGATGACAAATACTGCAAGCAGAAATAACACAAATCCATAAAAACATATCAAAAGGTTATTCATCTACACCGCAACAAACCACAGCACAAAACATGCCACAAAACAATCCAGTATGTGTGAATACAATATCATTATTTTCTTAGATAATAAATGAACCATAAGAAACCTCTATCGATAGTGATGCTGTTTAACTATAAAGTTAATGTAACACTGTATAAAATGAACAAAATGTTTAAAAATGTATAAAAATATACCTATATGTATTTAATTACATATAAGATGCATGTAGAGTAGTACATGAAAATTCATACAGTCACTAAAAGTGTGTTAAATTGTTATACAGTAAATTCATAAAATAAACTAAGAAGCCTGACTATCTCTTTAGTGCTTTTAATTTCAACAAGCTACTAATAGATACGCTATCATTTAAGCCTGGCCAATGTAAGGCATCAAGCCGTAATTACCAGACTAATTCAGCCTTTTCTAATAAGTAAGGCCATGTAGCTCCACTCTCCATAGGTTTCTGAACCTCCAAAATAATAAATTTGAAACCGTGTCCATTAGTCCCCTTAATATGTTTAGCTAAAGCATTAACATCATACTTATCCCTTATACTTCTAATGTGCTCACCGATCCTGTTTTTAAGCTTGCGTTCTGTCTTGCCGATATAAAAACAGGAACAGATAGAGCAGATTGCACAATAAACAACTCATTCAGTGAGACAGAAACATCTCCCTGGTATCTTAACTCTGGTGTTATTAATAACATATTCATTCACCTCCAAAATGTAGGGGCAAAATTAACAAACTCCATATTTATACATATACCCACTCACTGGTGGGGTGTCAGAGTGTTCAAATAAGTTTGTCAAATTGTAACCCTTTCTAAAAATGCAGACTGTTTTTTCACCCAAGGTGCTAATAAATTCCCTTTCACCCCTTAACAGGTTCCAGTTTTTAAACAAAATATCCTTAAATAACAGGGCGTCAGATGAGAAAGTTGTAGAAAAACTACATTGGTAAAAAGTAGTAGGGTCAGACTGCAAACCTATAGAGTGTTCACCCTCAATACGCCCTGAGGTCCTAGGGGTGAAATTAAGTCAATTGTTACAACAATACTCTGTGGTCTCAACCAATAAGGGGGATTCAGAATAAGTTTCAGTGGTCATTTGTCCTCCGAAAATGGTTGAAAAATGCCCATCACTTCTTTTGTTCATAATCTCCTTCATAATGTTGTTAGCCAACCTGAGGGGGTACCCTCTCATAGAAAACATCTCCTTAAGTTTTGAACATTCGACAACAGAAGCGTCCCATAAAGTAACCATGAGTGCAGCATGGACAAATTGCCCTTTGATAACGGCACGCTTCTGTGAAAATGGATGGCAGCTGCCAAAGCTGTAAACTGGCTCGAGCTACCTCACCAGCTTTTCCTATCGCAACTTCTCCTCACTCACTTCATAATAAACAAACCTACTTCCTGTCCTGCCATTGCTCCACTCTTCACTTTCTATACACCCAATCACTTACTCTAGAGCTCTGACCAATCTACAAGCCTTAAAAATCCTTAGATCATTCCATATACAGCTATACTGTGGCTCTCTCCTGGAATAAAACACCTCTGACCATCAGATCTATCCCAAACACTCTCAGATTTAAAAAGCCTTAAGAGAAAAACTCCTTAACTTCTGGCTCTGCCTTAGTACCACCTAACATTCCATCAACCTACCTAACTCCTCAACCTATTCTTCTAATTTCTCTTGCCTAATCTACCTTCTACCCCTCCTCTTTACCCTCTTTTACATTTTCTTATGTATTACACACTCTCCCACACTGACCCCTTGCCACCATAGTTCCTTCATCTCCTCTCCCACCCCCATACCCCTATCAACGCTCCCAGCTAATCATCATCTCACTGTCCTGTACCTCCATTCTTTCCCTTTACTTTCATTTTTCCCCCTTTTTCACAACTACTACTCCCATCTTTTCCTTCTCCCTAACTCCTCTCGTCTATTTGTACAACCAGTCTGCAAATAGTTCAGCTCTCCCGTGAAACTTTTCACTGTTGTTGTATTTTACTACTAAATCTGGCATTTTTACTCAAACAGCTATGTATTAATTTTACTATGTATAATCTTTATATGCTTGCTAACTATATATCCCTGTTTTGAACAACATAATTATGTCAACATTATTATCATTATTATTATTAGTATTGTTGTTTTGTCTGGAGCTTTTCTCCAGTGGCCACCACTGAAAAAGGCTCAAACCAAGTTGGACTTATTCCAGTTAATAAATGGCAAAGTAAAAATAAATAAAAAGAAAACAAGAAAAAAAACAAAAGCCAACATGCTCTGCTTTCAGACATATTCAAGAACCACAATTATCCAGGGAAAATGTCATAGTGCTATCCAACAATATAATGAAGCAGATAAGTAACACAAAGCGGGGCATTTTTATTAACAAACTTATTATCAAATAAGTGACAGCAAATACTACAAAGTAAGAGAAAAATGAATGAACTTTTACACTACAGCATGGAGTTCTGTTGTCAGAGGCCTTAAATGTATGCAGTTTAAAGCAAAATACCTTCTAAATATATACAAAAGAAACACACGGATATTATGCATGTTTGCACCACTATAAAGAAAGCCCACATATTAAGAGAAGAACTGAAGAAAATAATGTTCTGGAAAGAAGTGAAATGTGAGTCTTGAACAGCCAGTGAAAGGTGGAACTACACTGCATGAAGCATAAGAACTGTGCAAGTCATTTGTGATTCGAGAACACTGGGAGTCCAGAGTATAAACGTGTTACATACTACGTTAAGGATGCTAGGCATGATATGGAATGTTAATGCATATAAAGTGGTGTACTATAAGCTATCCCTAGCACCTCTAGTATTATTCATGAGCACATAGAAGTCAAAAGTGTACAATGGAACATTTCAAATATCAAACATCACAACTTATACATGAATATCTTCTGTGTCAGTCACCACACTAGACTAACAGCTATAGAAATGATATAAAGAAAGTGCCACCCATGTTCTAGATTAGCAGTGAGCAGTGATGGAGAAGTACACCTGGAAAAGAAAAGAAGTCTGTATTGACACTTACATATTACATGATGAGAAAAACATTCTACTCCATTTTGCTGCTAAGTTACAGCAGGTAATAAGGTGGGTCAATTTATGTTTTTGTCTGCATGTGTGAGTATATGCATGCTTGAGTGATTGAGGTTAATTCACTGACCTATATGAAACATGTTTCCAAAGCTGTTGTCATGCTTAAACTAATATTTGTGAAGCAAATGCGAATACGACTTATGACTGTTACTTTATTTATATGACCCTGACAGCTTCATGTGCTTCTGTGCAGAACAATATCAGTTGCACTGGTAACTGAATGCCTTAACTAAAATTTCCATTTGATAGATCTAGTCATTTTATTGGGGCTGTATACACAGTGACATATCAAGCTCCATTCAAGTCATTTCAATAAGGCAAACCCTACATATCTGAAAAATAACTGTAGCAAATCTTAGATGCAATTTCACAATGACTATCCATTCTGAATGCACCAGTAGCAACTGCTCTGTGATTGGCTAATCACACAACAGCTGTTTCTTCTCTGCACTGAATCTTCTGAATACAGTTCCACTTGAAGTAAATTGTCTGAAAAATATTTAGTAGGAAAATGTCTACAAGGTGAGTAGTATGCAAGCAATAATGCCTGACAGAGTGTGTGTTACTGTATAAATGATGCCTGCTCAGGGGTGTTATGAGGCTTGATGCCATAGGCTTTATATAGATTTTTTTGAGCTAAGAGGTCGAGAGGTATGCAAACCTCTTTACTGCTGCTGCCAGGAGTCGCTCAGTGTCACTCTCTCTCTTTCTTTGTCTCTCCCACAAACACACACATGCACACACATACACACACCCACACACCCACACACACACACACACACACACACACACACACACACACACACACACACACACACACACACACACACACACACACACACACACACACACAGACACTTGTGTTTCAGAAAATGAATGCTCACACAAACCCAATCATTACAGAAACTTTGCAATTTTATAAGAGCAATATTCAAAATCTGTTTCTATTTTGAGCCTTTGTTCCTCCTTTACTTTAGGCTTTATGGCAATATGTTGAGCTAAGAGGTCGAGAGGTACGCAAACCTCAACTGCTACTGCCAGTGCTCACTATTCACACACACACACACACACACACACACACACACACACACACACACACACACACACACACACACACACACACACACACACACACACACACACACACACACACACACACACACACACACATATCTGTTTTCATGCACTCAAGCATGCATATACTCACACATGCATACAAAAACATAATTAAATACACACACTTTTTTATGTTTCATTTTCTTTTACCCTTGCTAAATGGTAAAAGCACTGCTTCTGGTGTAAAACAATGACTCGATTGATCTCGATCTCTCTCATACAAGCATACACTCACTCACAGACATAAACACACATACACATTTTTTTTTTAGTTTTCTATTTTTTTTTTTTTATATATTTTGCACTTGGTAAACAGCAAAAGCAGTGCTTAATGAGCGTAAAATAATGGTGACTGTTAGGTTACTTTCAGTCCAAACTCCATGGCAACTTGATATGCAGCTGTGAAGTGGCAGACTCATTTTTCAGTGGGCATTACCTGCAGATTAACACCCTGCTGGAGAAGGTTTGCTCTCCAATCACGGTGCAGATCTAGAGGTCACCCATTCTCTAATTTGTTTTATAGACCTCTATTAAAAAAACAGACTATCATATGAGTTAATTACTTAGCTAAATTGAATCTTTTAGCAGAGGTAAACCACACTAACCACCAAAAACATTTCTGTTTAGCTGATCAGTTTTAAGAAAACAAAAAACTTTTCCCAATGGCAATCCTATGCAGAAAGTAGAACAGCACAATACACATATACACACTTGCACCTGCACAACATCAAAGCTGAATGGATATTAGACTCAGAATTTTGGTATGTAAAAAATGAACAAAACTAATAAAAGTAGGAAAATGTTGCTACACCAAGAACAGCAGAACCATGCTATGAATGTAATTTAAAAGATTTCTGATGATTGACTACCTGTACAGAACCATGTGTAACAGGCACACACCTGTGGAGGCAGTTTCTCAAGCCATTCTACTCTCTGTATGTCGAACAAGTTCTAGCACACAATATTGCTGTTAAAAAGGTGAGAAATACCTTTTAAAATAAGTCCATGTTTTAAAGTAATAATCCCATCTTGGTGATGGCAGATTTAGTCCCCAGAGAAATCTTACCATCTTGGGTAAGCAGTGTTGGTCATGCAGAAATCCACCATCAGCAATGATCACAAGGTGAGTGCTAGTATAATATATTCTTTTTTATGTACTTGTAAATGAGGAAAGCTATAAAAATATATATTTTAAATAAATCTATGTGGTATTTTGATGGGAAAGGGTTTAGTTTCCTTAAGGACGTTTGCTGAGTTTAATGAGGTTTTCCATTTTGCTAGATCAGTGTTCAAAGTAGTGCAAATTAAACAATTGATATGGAACCTATATTAAAAACTCAGACTATGACCAATAAACTACTAGAGACCCTCTCTCTCTCTAAGTGCACTCAAGATGAACTGAGACCAAAATAAATAAATAAATAATAGTAGGAAACTACACTCTGTGAATTTCTTGTCTTCTAAGGTTAATTTATTTTTTGAAAACTTCCTGCAATTCCTTGAAAATATCCCTATAAAAGATGGTTCTTTAATCCTCAGTGACTACAATTATCCTTTTGTAGACTGGAGTACTTACCCTTCGAACATTGGTTTTGCACCGTGGTTCTTATATAGGGTTAACGAAAATTCCCTGGATCATACTGTCCAACATTCTACCAGGGGTGGTAATATCCTGGACGTAATTCTCACAAACCTTGTCTCAGCATATTCCCTGCTTCTGGTTGACCCCTCATTGGTTAGGTCAGAACACAAACTGATTATCTTTACGCTAAGAACATCCACCGCTGATAACCAGCATCAGCCTCTTCATATACCTCAAAACAGCAAATGTTTTATAATTGTATGACAAAAATCTCACACTTTACCCACGCTAACTACATTGTGGATTTGGGATATTCTACCATCAATGCCAAGGGTCTTTATGCTCATTTAGATTAATGCATTGACAGCACAGTCCCCACCAGAACCAAATACAATGGGAAATTCAGCAACACTACTGATAAAACATTAAAATGGCATAAAAATAGCACAGGCATAGAAACAGGGATAAGCGCTTTCAACTCATGAGCAAAGAGTAGCCAATTAAAATTTATCTAGGAAGTCTTCTCCCTGTCATCAAATACTGCATTACTGCCAGTACTCCTCCCCGTTAAAACAAAGAGAAGCCAATTAAAATTCTGAAGTTTTGTTTTAAAAATAAGATGAATTTAAAGAGACTTCTCTGTTATAACGATGGGGTTCCATCAAGGAAAACAACCTTGAAGAATGGACTTTTCTCTGCAGGAAATGCAGTGCTTGTGCTTCAATAAACAGTAGCAATTGTTTTAGACATCCTGTTACCTAAAGTTTATATCAGCTGGAAACCTATGCAGATTGCAACACCAAAAATATTATTTATGTAGCTACTTGCACCTTCTGCAAATGATTTTATGTTGGTAAGACTAATCAGCAGTTCAAAGATAGAATTCTACTTCCACCTCAGTGACATTAGACTAAGAAAGGACACCAGTGCTTTGTCTAAACATATCCAAGTGAATGTACAACAGAAGTTTATATTCATGGCATTAGAATTAGCACATGATAATCCTCAGGGTGGTGATTCATAAAACAAAACAGAGGTTTTGGAGAGCCGATGGATTGCTGATTTACAGGCTGATCGACTCCCTGGATTTAATGGGATGATTCCTTTGCAGCCACTGTTGAAAGGGAGGAGACTTTACATTTTAATTGGCTGCTTTTTTGCTTGAAAGGGGATCAGCACCGGCTGTAATGCAGTATTTATGAAAGGGAGGAGACTTCCTAGATGAATTTTAATTAGCTACTCTTTGCTTTAAAGGGGAGGAGTACTGGCAGTAATGCAGGCTCATATGAAGACCATATGAATTGAAAGCACTTATCCCTGTTTCTATGCCTGTGCTTTATTTATGCCATTTTATTGCTTCTTAGTCAATAAATATTTCTCTGTGGTTAGTCTATCTCTGCTTGTATTCAAAACCTCTACACTGATGGCTGAACATGGCTTTTTGATACTGTTCCCTACAGTGATGTGCAGGGAGAGGCTGTGTTAATCTTCACAGCTGAGTGATTCTATGAATTGCTTGGCACATGGATACCTTTATGGAGGCAGGTTTGGGCAGAGACCACATGGCTAATTACAATATGCCTCTCCCTCGAGATTGTATCATTAGCAGAGATAGGCCAATGTGTTTGGTGCACATTTCAAGTAAAGGCACAATGTTAGCGCTGTCTTTGAACTGCAAAAGGTTTGAGTGAGGTGTACATCTCATGTATTCCTCACAGAAACTATTATGTATCAGGTCACTAGGGTGCTCAAGTCCTGCCTTCCCTGAAATTTCACTGCTCTTTCTATCCATTGTTGTGCATGTACTTTTCCCACAGATTCCATTTACTTCTACGTAGTTTTCTTCTTTCATTTTCGAAAGATCCCACCTTCAATTATTTTATCTCATTTACAACATTCAATAATTTTGTTGTGGCTGGTTTAGCATCTGACTTCAGTTTTCTAGCAATTTTTTTAGCAGCCAACAGCTTTAAACTTAGTAGGGTCTTGCTATGTCTTGGCAATTCAGTTTTTGTATTCCAACTTAAAAGAATAATTTCCTTAGTTACAATAATTTGCTCTTCCAACATTTCTGACAAAGTACTCTGTAAGCAATTTTTAAATTGCACCAACACTCTCTTTCTCATCAGACCTCCAATAATTACTGTCTGCCAGTGAAAAAAATCTCTGATGTTTGATTTGGGTATAAATATAAATACTTCCATGCAAAAATCCTAAACCATCTGCATGTTGTTGGATATATGTAAAAGCTGTTAGAACCACCTATTGTGGTCAGGGTACTGATTGATCTGATTTGGATCATTGCACAGGGTGATCCAAGACAAACAGCCTATTCTTCCAAGGATATTCCCTAAAACCGCTACCTTTGTTTAAAAAGTCCTTTGGGTTAAGGATTTTTTTTTTACAATTTTTTGTGACGTTGACTGATTTAAGTTATCCCTACAATTGTACAGGGTATTGATGAGGCTGTCCAGCTAGAGAACATACATTCTAACAATATAACGAACAAAAATATATTTGCGAGTGCATGGTTGCCTCTGCCTGTGCTTTTTATCTTATACCATACATTCTAACAATAATGATGAAAAATCTCAATCAGCCAAATCAAAAATAATATGAAGGATTTAAGACACAGAAAAGCAGTTGCAAAATAATTCTAAAAAATCTGCCAAAGAAAATAACAGAGATAATTCCTCTGGAGTCCTCAGTTTGTTTTTAATCCTTTTTTATTTTGGGTTCTGCTTACAGGATGGATACGCTAGAAAATCAAGAAATTTCTAGAGATTCTTCTTAAACCTAAACAGTAAACAGAAAGTATATATCCCGATAATCATTTACTCCATTCCGAATGATATTGTTTTACATTCACCATGAACAGCAATAGCACTGGTTTGTGTAACTAATTTTTCTAAAATCAAACTGTACAAATGTAACAGCAAAAAGAGTTTCTTTGTTAGAGTCACAATTAGATGGATCTGAGTGATAGGGACCAGGGACTCTGGCATACTGCCCCAGCCACAGTAACATGACCTACTGCTTATCCACATGGAATTACAGGTCCCGTCTATTCCCCCAAGCATGCTGCAGTTTTTACACAGGCACCAGGTTTCCATATAATCCCCTTGTATTTAGAATCATTAGGTGCACAACCCAGTTTCCACCCATATCTCCTATGAGATTTCTGTTTATAAGTCACAACACTAACCATTGTATTTCACTGAGCAGTACTTATCCATCCTGTAAGTAGAACCCCAACATTAAAAAGGATTAATAACAGAGCCGTATTCCCAGAGGAACTATTTCTGTGTTATTTTCTGTGGCAGATTTTTATGAATTATTTCTCAACTGGTTTTTGTGTCTTGGATCTTTGAAATTATTTTTGATTTGGCTGATTGAGATTTTTCATCTTTATTGTTGGACTATACGCTCTCTAACTGGTCAACCTCACTGATACCCTGTAACATAGCATAACTTAGATCAGTCAGGGTCACAATTTCTTTTTAAAAATCCTTAACCTGAAGGGCTTTTTAAACCCGGGGTCATCCTTGGAAGGCTTTTGTTGCATAAGTGTGAGACATACAAATATCATTCCATTGTCCCTTTGTATATTGCCATTCTGTTCTCATTTCCCAGTCTATTATAACCACTTCTTTTTTCTCTCTCTCTTTCCAGCCAGGAGCTTGCCATATAAGCCACTCAGTTTGAATACTTTTATGACTAGAATCAGTGTTTTCTATGTTATTTAGTTATTATTTTTTTACTTTTTTCCCTCCCACACAGCTGACCATCAACTGACCCCAGTGTTTCTTCTCAGTCATTGGGTGTACCTACCCCTCCTAACTCTCCCAGAATTGCAAGAAGACAGACATCACTAGGGACAACATCTCACAGTTGCTGTAGGAATATTCTCTATTATTTTCCTACCCCTTTGCATGCCCAGTAACACCCCAAGGGTGAGATGTGCAGTGGGCATCAGTACTGGATGGCCTGTCATTTCCACCAGAGGCTGATATCAGCAAACCAGTTAGCAAGACACAGTGAAGTATTATTACCTTCTGTGTCCTCTGATAAGCCAAACATTCTTATTTTTTTATACTTGCCTCTGTTTTCTAATGCATCTATTTGGGATGCAGATAGGTAAATCACTGCAGTTTGTCTGAATAACAAGAGCTTGAAGACAGTTCACTTAAAGCCACTTTCAGCAATTATTTACTGTGCAACTTTCCCACTATTGTTTGACCATGGAATTGGCACATATAAGTTAGGGAGCTGTTGTAAATCTCTCCCACATTGGTGGTGCAGTGGGTCTTGCCCGTGCAAAAAATGCTTGCTTTCTGTTTGTCTGAAACTGGCCTTCAGCCTGCTGGCCTCATGTTTTGCCATCATCATCATCATCATCATCATCATCATCATCATCGTCATCAACCTCCTTTTTCCCATTTTGCTGTAAGAGGCTGAGGTGTTACATCAGCTGTCACCATCACTTTCCATTCAGTGGCACCCTTCCACCTTCAGTAGTCATGGATCTTCTCACAAGCTTCACACTTTTTTACATTGGAGTTATTTTCTTAAATGGATCATTGTTAAACTTTCTAATTTGGCTTTGAAACAGGAATTTTCTTTTGTTGCATATGCTAATTGTGACTCTAATAGACAAGCTGCTTTTGTTGTTACATTTGTGCAGTTTCTAAAACATTAACCTTTGTAAATGTCTGAGGCATCATGAACGTAATAGCTAAATACTGAATAACAACTGATCATGCATTCAGTACCATTAATTGCAGCTGCAATGTCCTTTAAACTAACTGTGACTCTTGAGCCATTTTAAAGTAAATCCTGTCAGGATGTAAAATATTTACCTCTGTGTTTTTTTAACCCCATCAGGCAGTAGTATAGACTGTCTTTCATCTAGCCCATCAATTTCAAAACTGTGAGAGTTTCACGAAACACTCAACTTCTTTGAAAAGTATTTTCACAAGGAATGCTATGAAACTGACATCCTTGAAGATATAATGTGATCTGACTAGTCAGATTACCTTATAGTAACACAGTTTAAATGTAAAATTTGTTTTTAATAGAATGTAAACCATCAGTATGAGAGCTTATGTGAAAGCTGCTGACTTGCAGACTTTTGTATACCAGAATTCAGTCTGCTTGACCTTAATTCTTATTTTGACAGTAAAGGTACTGGTTCATTTTATTATCTGGACTGCAAATGGACTTTTTGAGCATACCTGTTGTCAGAACCATGCTATTGTCATATACATCTATACATTACTGAATGTGATGATGGTTATAGACATTAAAAAGGCTCTTTTGCAATAATTAATGCCACCTATCTCTGTGGCAGCATGAAAACTAGCACTATTGTTACTTGCATTTATGGACAATTTTCATGTCTTCTGTGCAATGATGCCAGTTTAAAAATATGTCTCACTTACACTCCTAAGCCTCTTTCTTAAATGCTTCTCCTTGGCACAATAACTTCTAATGCTGTTATTATTCGCAGCTCTTGGGAAGAAAATCGTACAAATAAGCTTCCTACATATGACTTTTGTCAAGAGGCTGACGACTGACTAGTGAATATATAGGCTTTACAGTCATTAGCCAGAGAAGATATGAGCACTTGTCTTTATTACATAGCAGGAGCAGAATTTCAGATGCAAATTGTCACTAAACAAAACTATCCAGTTGTACAGAACACTTACAATGAAAAACAGTATTGAAGGTCAAGACTGTCACTACACTCTTCAAATTATAATGCTATCTAGGTGTTTAATGGGTGTACCACCCTATGCTAATACAGCCTTTAAGAAGAAAATAATCGTAAGCTTTTACAGAAGTCACAATGAGAAAACATTAGCATTTAACCCATTATTATGTAGTAACTGTGCTGCAGCAGAGAAGCGACGAGGATTTAGATGGTTCATTGTCAAGTGATGCATATCTCCATACAATATGCCAAACATCTGTGTTTTAGTAACTACTTGTCTTACCATATTATATTACTTTAATTTTCCAAATAATATCACTTATGTAAGTTACCCAAAAAAGAAAATTTTAGATAGGCAGCAGATATACTGATTAATGCAAATGGGGATAAATCTTCTATCTGGCTGGTGGAGTATGTAAGTACTACAAAATTCTACACAGATACAAAATACAACTGATGTGATGTTTCACAAAAACTGAAAAGAGAATCTAAAGGATTAATAGCAGGAATTCTGTTGTGAATTGTATATGTATTTGTTTTTGCATTTCATAAAACCTGTATTTAAATGCACAGCCCTATCCTTTATTTGATGTAATTGCAGCTTTCTCATTTACTGATGGGTTATGGTTCAGTGCAGTATCCCAGGAAAACCGTTTTAAGGCAGATTGGTGCTCAGAGTGATATACATATTAAGTACTTCTTGACTACCTCTCTGTGCTCCACTTGTATGTGTTAAGGCTATCTGAAGACACAAAAGATAAGACACAGATTTTTTTGTAATTTATTCCTTTGTTAACCGGGTAAATAAATTAGCCACCATAGATGATTTTCAGTCACACCCAGGTTCACAAGGGGATGGAAAAGTGAAATACGTAAGGACACATTTAGAGTACTAGTTTTGAGAGGAGTATTTTCAGCTGGCATCTGCAATACTTTTGACTGGACAATGTGCTAAGCAACAGCATCTATGAGAGACATGAAGTATGGGTGATGAAGACACATCTGGTAGTGGAGGAGCATAGCTTTTTTAGGGATTTATTAACAGTGAGGTGAAAGTTACCAATGCAAGCAGATAACATGAATTAATTCATCCTGTGCCTATTGTGATTGCTTAATAGTCAAATTTATGGAGCAGCTTCCAGGACCTCACTCTGAATGTGATGGCATGATATAAATTCTAGGATTATTTGGTTTACTTGTTTTGCAGCAATACTAAAACAATGACTAAAAAAGTCTCACACACACAAAAAACAATCAATAAAAACCAAAAGAAAAATATAGCAAGGCTAAACTTTCCACTGTGTGATTCATTAAATCTCTTGTATTAGAGGCAACATGGGGATATATGCAAATGACTCTTTAAGGATATCAGGTGTTTCAGCTATATGGCAATTCTGAATGTCCACAACTTTTTTATTTCTAAGTGTATTTATGGACACATTCAATTGGAAGATCATAGATATAACTATGTAGTAATCAATTTGTTTACATTCTGAAGCCAGTAAATTCAAAAGCACCAGTCAGAGATGGTAGGAGCAGCAAGTGAGGCTGTATGATATATCTTTACAATAAAAGTCTTAGTCCATGTGAGTGTAAACTACCTGAGATGCACCTACCTAGACTATATGAAGAGAGAAATCAAGGAGCTCTCAGAGCATGTTTCCCAGGCTGGTATGAGCCTAGCATTGAGCAGCATTTTACCTTCTCCAAGGATGATGCCACAATGTGAACAAAACATGACTAACTTTAATGACTGGCTTAGTTTCTAGTGTAATTCAAAAGGGGAGCACTATTTGTCAGCATGGAAGGAGACGGTTAACAGACCACACTGCTTTGCCGGGGGTGGTCTGCACCTCTGCCCTCTAGGCTTTCGAATATTAGCTAAAATACTTTCCTCCACCATAGTGCAGTTTTTTAGGCAATGCCAAACTGGAAGTACTTCCAACATAGCGAATCAAAACCAAGAAAATCTAAAGGTGTTACTGCTCAATGCTAGGAACTTAATCAAAAATTCCACTCCCTAGAAGCTATCGTTTTCCAAGAGAATGTTGATGTATGTGTGGTCACCGAGACATAGTTTAAAGATGTGGAGAGCACACCAACAGTGCAAGGTTATAATGCCTTACATACATTTAGACCAACTACTATACAAACAGGGACGAAAGGTAGTGGTGTCTCAATTTACTTCAAAAATAAATATACCTCAAGGCTGATCAAACAGGACAATGCACCTGATCTTCTCCATGTTCAAATCACCATAGGCAAAATCCCATACCACTTCCTTGCAAGCTATAGGTCACTCTCTATGATCCGGGAAACCCATACCATGTATTTAAACTTATTGGAAACACTTATCATGCAGCCCTATACCATACTCATGGGTAACTTTAATAACCTCCACTATTAACTGGGAATCATATATGACACCAAACATATGGACACAGAGATTCCTGGATTTTGTAAACACAAAATCCTTGGACCAGATTGTCAATACACCAACCAGGAGTGCAACCATACTGGATCTTGTCCTCACTAGTATGAGAGGGTGCTGCACACCCCCTACTGTACTGTCTTCTCTGGTAAGGCCAGACCACAAACTAGTCTCCTTTGAAATAAAAATAAAACCTGAAATCCCAGCTAACTCTGGAATATTCAGGAACTACTCTAAGGCTATCTTCCTACTATTAAGTGATAACCTGGCAAAATGTCATCCCCCCATAAACCCTGAGAACCCTGATGACTGGAATTGTTCACAGAAACTCTATACAATCATGTTAATAGCTGTATAGAGGCAGCTGTGAGTACCAGGAAGATGTACACAACTAAGTCAACAAACAAGTCACCCTGGTGGAATCTCAACATCAATAGGCTGTATAACAGAAGAAAAATATCATGGCAAAAATTAGGAGGTTTAGCACTCAGCAGGATAAAAGCTCTCTCATCAAACTAAACAAATAACTCAAGCGACAAACAAAGTCTACCAAAGCCAAATTTTAGGTAAATTTGGCCTCCCAGACCAAGAACAACCACAAGGTATTCTTTAGCTGTGTCTGCAACCTCAAAGACAATACACAATTTTGTGCAAAGCTCATTGTAAATGAAGCCACCTATACTGAGCCAGAACTGACAAGTTCAGTTCCAACTTTATACCTCTCTTCCCCCTCAACCTTCCCTTGGGAAATACCATCAAATATTATCCCCCTGCTGTCACTAGGGAGCAGGTCCTTAATACTCTCTCTAAGGCCAAGAACACTGCATCAATGGGCCCAGACAATATCCCAGGATGCCTTCTAAATAGCATAAAACATGACCTATCACACCTCTGGAACTACAATCTAACTGGAGCTTTCAAACAGGCTTCATGTCTCATGAATAGAGAACAGCAACAGTCATCCCTCTGCACAAAGGTCGGCCATCTACAGACCCCGGAAATGATCATTAATGATATAGGAAACCTCCAGACACTAGACACAGCCCAATTTGGTATCATCAAGGGCAGATCATGCCTACTCAACCTTATAGACTTTTGAGAAGGTCACTAAAGCAATGGATGAGGGCAAAATGATTCACAATGCCTACCTTGACTTGACCAAGGCATTTGACACAATAGTCCACTCAGGCATTGTTGACAAACTCAAGAGGTTAGGTATACCCATATGTCACCCAGTGAATAGCCATACTAGCATATTTACAAAACATCCCTAAGAGATGACCCAAGAGACTTAAACCTTGGTGTGATATAAATAGGACCTGCTGGAGAGGCAGGTATGTATCCCAGAGATTACCCCTTCTCTGGGACAGGGTCCCCATCCATGTGAAGTAGAGTTCATCCCTAACCCAATTCAAGTGTAAGTTGGGCAATTGGATGGGGAACAGGAACTTCATCCCTGGTTTGACACCTATGTCTCCAATGGACACATGCAACCTGTAAGTGTTTCATCTCCCAGGCCCCTGCATGCAAATGTTTCATTTCCAAAGATTTTGCTTACACTTATCAAGGGTATCAGAACTTGTCAGAGATTTGGGATACATGGCTAGGCTTAAAAAGGCTCTTCTGGTCACTATCCCGGTAAACACCTATGAACCTAAAAATGGTGTAATTTGCAGTCAGACGTTCTGGGCATACAGATTATTTGTGCAGGTTAACAAGGTGTGTAATGCACTTACAAATTCAAAGTTGGAATGAAATCCTTTAACAAGGTAATGTCTACTTCCCCAATTTTAGAAAGCATTTTTTTTTTAAAGTGAAATATTGCATTAACAAATTTGCAGCATGGCAGTTAATCAGTTTTAACCCTTGAATGAAATTAAATTATTTTAGCCTATCAAAAATGTAACTTGTCAATTTGAGTCCTTATTATATGATAGCACCTTATACGAGGAGCTACTGCTGCAGATTTGATCCCCTAATCACACAAGGGGTCAGGATCAAGAGTCTGTAGAAAACAGCTATGAAATTGTGAAGCAAAATCATGGGTTGGGAAATTTTGTGCATGCTTGAAGTGACATGGTATGAATAAGGTAATGCATTAGCCATTTTTCCTTGCAAGTCACAGCATTTTGTCATGATATAGTCTCAGTAATCACATTACCATCAAACTGTTATCAAATTTAAACATGACAAAACTTCATGGAGAAATAAAATGATGTGCATAATTAATATGCACTTTGTCAGTCTTATTTCACATCATGACTACTCATACATACATGTCCCCCAACTGTGATTCAACTCAGACCACCCCCCGCCATATATGTTTGCAGGATTATACAACTGCCGCTAGTTAAGACCTTCCAGTTTTTATTTTTTTATGAAGAGAATGAAGGATCAGTACCCAGAAGTGTATTTCTTAGAGAACCATTTATCACATGGTGCATCATGTCACAAGCACCTTGATGCTGGCACTTCAGCTTTGTGTCCTGCTAAACTCTGTGTTGAGCCATTCTGAGCAGAAACACAGTTTGCCACAGCTAACATCAGTTTATGAATGTTTGAAAGTCCTACATGCTATATTTATGAGTGCACTAATTTTGTACATGGACACATTAACTAATTCATTAAATAGTGTTACTTAAAGACATTTTTTTACTTAATGGTAAATAAGCAGATATTGTATTTATTAACACAAACGGCTAAAACATTTTAACCCTTCTAGGGTACATTGTGGGTTTGCTCCTTTCCAGTACTAAGTATAGTATATGATGCGGGGAAGCAGATTTGTTCATTAGACTGATGATACTGTTCTGAATGCTCATTACATTTTTCTCAAACCGCTGGGAATCCGTAAATCAGTTTCGTACCAGATAAAACCTCGGCTCAATGCTAGCTGCTTACTACTCAGTGTTCTGAAAGCCTCCTCTGCTATTACCACTATTAATGGCTAAAGACAGTCATACATTTGATGTGCGACCTAACAAGAATCCCCACATCAAAAGGAAACCTGCACTTAATCCCCTAAGTAACAGAACTTGCATACATTCTGGACCAGGACTTGGTCCTTTTAGAATACATCAAGAGAAGTTCTCTGTTTGAAAAGTAAACAGGCATCTGAGACTGTACTGACCACACAGAGTTTATCGCTATAAATCAGCATTATTTTTTCTTGATACTATGCTTATTAACCCTTTCAAGTTGTTGCAGACGAAACAGTTATTACGTAAAACAGGGTTGTGCTTCACAAATGCAGGTTTTGGTTAGGATTGTAGTTAATTGAAGATTATGCCAACTAAGTCCCAAACATTCACAGGTTATATGCATGAATCACATCCCGAACTTTCACTGGTGATATGTTTGAATTACATCCCGAACTTTCACAGATGATATGCGTGAACCTGCAAGTCATTCAGTGTTGCATGCAATTATATGTAATCTTGTATGTCATTGTTTACAGATTCTCTGCCCAGGCCTTGAGTAAACATGATTTCTGCTCAGCTGGACTTCCCCAGTCAGCAAAATAAGCAAACATATGAATAAATAAATAAATGTATATGTTGCTGTAGTACATAATGTTCATTTCTTAGATTGAACAGCATCAGTTGTATATCTAAGTTATGCCAGTTTTCTTTTTCCAAATGCTTTCATCAACCAGGCACACTAGCATTATTGTGCTACAGACTGCACTGGTGTTTGTGAACTATGTACATTTGGGAATGTTGTGAACCTGTGTAATACATCTTTTTCCTGCCTGAGAGCTATTTGAGTCTGGGATTCTTAATTACAGTGCTTAGAATCCTTACTTTTTGGTTAATCTGCCTACTTTATTTATGCCTTCCAGTTTTATTTGTAAGCAGCATACTTTTGTAAATTGGTTGTAATTTTTTTCTATGTGGTTTTGCCCTTGTGCCTGTTAATCATTTAGTTTCATCCTATTTATTCCCTCAGAGTAGGGACTCCACCCAATACCTGCATGAGAGCTGTCCAGGGGGAAGTCATCATTCAGGTAACCAGGAGTGTATTTTGAACCCTCACTGCCTCCTGGCCTAATCCTCTTCCAGTGTGGGGTGGGGAGTGATTCACATTAACATGGAGGCTCATAATGCTTTCCCCTAGTGAATTCATGTTTCTGCTCACCCATATTGACAGCTATTACCTGTCGGTAGGTTGGTGAGCCTAATGCCTTCCTAGGCTGCTTCTTTGTGTTGTTGCCCCTTCCCCAAGAAATTATGGAAGCATGTGCCCATCTTTGACATGCCCTCTCCCAGTATGGGGCCACCCATAATCCCTTACCAGCTTTTTCAGATGCCCAAGCCACTAACTGAACCTTGGCCACTTGAGCTATAGTCAGGACTTTATCCTGCTACCCGGCTAGGGCTGGCATAAGCAGGACATAATTAAGCTGGGTGGTTCTTACGATGTTAAATGTTTACACTTAAGCTTCTACCTTCTCTTCATATCCTCCAAAATGTATACACTGTATCATTTATTAATTTAACCTTCCTGATGCCATATCAATAGAAAAATAAATCCATTTTGTCTCTTGATCTGTGTATATATGCAAAGTGCTCTTTCATTCACTCAGTCTCTCTCTATATATAACAATATCTTTTCAGCTATATATATAGCTATATGTAGAGAGAGAGTGAGAGAGAGAGAGAGAAATAAAGCCAAACTTGCTAGGTTATGAGTCAAGGTGGCATGAAGTCTGAGATATTATTCTTCATGAATGTTCAATGAGAGACCAGGGGAAGATGAAAGAAATCACTTGACTTCTAATAAAGGTAATATACATTGACTGGTGCTTGGGGGAGCAGCCTTGTCTGTTTCACTCTTACACTGGCCCATGTTGGGGAAGGCAGAACACGTACCGTCAAGCAAGTTTTTGTAATAACTTTTCTGTTAGTAAA
This sequence comes from Protopterus annectens, assembly GCF_019279795.1. NCBI lineage: Eukaryota > Metazoa > Chordata > Ceratodontiformes > Protopteridae > Protopterus > Protopterus annectens. The sequence goes on along the minus strand of NC_056725.1, from coordinate 1,951,037,664 downwards.
GTGGCACAAACACCCAACATTTACATCTTATTTTAGTAGCATACAATTTTCTTTGCATTTCTGCTTATTCCCCCTCATGCATAAGCAGAACAATCCCCCATGTAAGCTGCATCATTCCTACACTAGAATTCCCCACTTGCATGTGTCATGCTGTGTAAATCCCCATATGTAGAATACAGGGTACTCCAGTTTCTTCACCCTTGAGCAAGAAAGGTTACCCCCATTAGAGCACAGGCTATCTTATCTTTGGTAATCCATGTCCTATAATTAGCACCACCATTCCTAATCCACTCCAACTATGGTTTCACCCATTTCTTTATTCACTCTTGCCTCTTTGTGTGAATGGTCTGCCCATTGCCAAACATACCTTACTCATTGCCAACCATTGTGCATACCTCATCTATAACTAATGCATCCATATCCTCACTCTTCATTCTGTATAAACTTGAGATCCTCCAATGTCCAAGCCTTAGGTTTTAATTACCGCACTTCTGCATTGAAAAACTAAGGTCTGGTATTTCATCTCTAACCCATCATCTTCCCTTTATACACCCCCAAAGTCATACTGATCTGGTATTTTCCACTACAGTAATTTACACCAGATTTCTCTTGTCCCCTTCCACAATGGTACACCTGTTCTACATGCCCATCACATGTGAATCTGATCACCATTTCCTTTCCACATCTCTAGCACTCTATGGAGGGATACCATTCTTCTTCATGTATCTTTACAAGAGCTCTGTAACAACTGTGCATCATCCTTCTCTACTGATCCCCAACACGGCCAACCTCTTTTAACGTTTCACCTTTGCTAATATTCCTTTCCAGAAGCATTCTTCTGCCCATGTTACATCCTCTTTACTTCACTTACCCCTCAACTTAACAAAGACACATTTATTTAACACACTTCCTCAAGTGCCTGTAGACGACTTCAACTCTTCCTTTTTTACCCGGCTCCATTTATTTCCTAAAGCTAAGCCTTCCTCATAATTTACTATTTCTCTTTGTGTATCTTTATGCTTTTTGCTCTTATGTTGGCTCTTTTGTGTCATTGTGTTACTAGCTCTAAAAGTCCCCTGATATAACAGCCAACATCCTTTCTGCAAGTGTTACAGTGAGTTTTGATACTCTTTGTTTCCTCTACCAATCACCCTTTAGAGTATGCAGGTCTCACCATTGACTTTATGTGTCAGAATTTTGTCATGCAGATTCATAAAACTAGGTTTTTGTATCATAATGTGTTACATAACAATCCACAGTGAAGTGACCTGAAGATGCTTAATGTACAAACCATGCAATATAATTCACTATCTTAGATGATTCAGAATCAAATTTTTAGTATGGCTTTTGCCTACTGTTAAGATTTTCCAACATTCCTAAGAGGTCATAAATAGCAAGGTTATCATTGCAACTTTTGTGCAGAAAGCTGTGGGTTTATTCCCACACCAGGTAGACGGATTGCTGATATGGCAGTGCATATAAGGGGGGTGCTGCACTCCTGGGTGTGCCATCATTCAGATGAGATGTTAACCTGAGATCTCACTTGCATGAGTTGGTGGTACCTCAGGTAGATGTAAAAGATCACAAAGCAATTATTAAAAAAGAGTAGGGTGTCCTTTATTCAATTCAACATGAAAACACTATTTATATATTTAGAAATTTCTATTTTTTTACTATTTATCAATTTTCTTACAAAGTCCTCAGTGTTATTCTTCAATAATTGACCCCACTCCTTCATCTACAATCATAATCTAATTTTGTTTTGCAACATGTCTGGCAAAATCCATTTCCCATTAAATAAAATGTCATTCAATCTTTAATTCCAAACAATCCATGTTGCATAAAATAAATTATCTACCTTTCTCACATATTCTTTTTCCTTGTTCTTTTAATATCCATACATAATTATATTCATATCTACATTGTCACAAAAGTTTTTCCAGAGTTTCACCTCTCTTTTACATTAAAAAGAAACATGCCCTGTTGTCTCTTTCTCCCTACAAAATAAACATGCTGTTTCAGCTTTCTTTTTATATGGCATATGCACCTTCACTGGTAACTTATTTATTACCCATCTCCGTAGGAAATCCTGACACTACTATCTTGGTGCATCACTTTATTTTACTTTAATGGCGTTAATCACTTCTGGTAGATATCCCAATGGATTTACATAATATAATTGTTTCATCATATTATTATACCGCATCCTTTTATCTTTCTCTGTATCATCAATTTTTATTTTCCATGTTAGCATTTTTATTGATATTTTTTACAGATTCTTTTTTCCCTTTTTTTTACTCTCATCATCTCCCAGAACGTTTGGTACTTCACATCTAAACATTCTCACTATCACTTTCTCATTCTCTTCCTTTATCTACTTTAATACTCTGTACATGTTTAAAGAAGCAGAATAAACAACTGGATTTAGTAACCCCAACCCCCCCCCATCTTCACTGATATACAAATCATATATGAAAGAAAACACCAATTGAACAATTTCCTTTTCTTATTTTTCTGGGATCATATAAACATTTATTCTATTTTCCCATTAATAAACCTTTTTCCTGAATACTAACTATATATACTTTACATAAGACATATTTCTTTCATTTCTTTTATCATACCCTCCCATTGCATTATAACTGTACCAAATTTTATCCCTAGCAAAGACACTGGGGGGGGGGATTCAGTAATCCTCCATGTAGGATGAACAAAGTCCTACTCGGAGACTGCCGTCTAAGAGTTAGATGTCAGCGCATCATGCATATGCATGAGGGCGCGCTGACTCAACTCCCAGGCTAACACGGAGTGTGTAGGAGTGCAGAGGGCATGTCAGACAGCCAAGCAGTCCAAATATCCATGCTCCTGCAAGTGCTTAACTCTGCAAATGTCAGCAAATATGAGCGAGTCCGCTCAAATGTGTATACCCCCAACACTACACTCCCCCACATTAAAAAGCCCTGTACAAATGAAATAAAATGTAAAACAATTTTTTTTAATTATTCACCATATAGCTGCCCATATTTGTGCATGAGTGCGCGGGTGTGCCCATTGCTTAGCTACAGTTAGCAGTTTAGACATCGAAGAGGATAATAAACCACTTATATGCAAATTAAGCCAAATAGCAATAGTGTAGTGGTAGTGTCATCGCACAAAGAGCAGGCATTCCCGGTTCGAGTCCCAACACTCCCCTCTCCTTTTACTGTATGAAATCCATGCATAAAGATAAATCCTGACATTTACCATTTAAATTTTATTAAAATGCATCAAAATGGTCTATGTAGTAGTGAACGATATTTTAAATATATATAAAAAAGTGAAACGGTCATGCATAATAATGAATGCATAAGTAACCTATCTTAAGCAATGTGAAGCACTGCTAAGCAACGTTTACCAGTAGTAAGCACATTTAAGAATAATTGCCCATAGCTAAGCACTGCTTTAACTAGCGCAATATAATTGCCCATAGCTAAGCACTGCTTTAACTAGCGCAATAGCTTTGCATGGAGCTGCGCATCGTGCCAACTAGCGAAAACCAAACATGTTTGCGCAGAGGTGCGCACCGCGCTAACTAGCGCAACGTTGGCCAACGTAGGGCAATGTCGGGCAACGTAGAGAAACATTGAGCAACATTGGGCAAAGTTGAGCAAAGTCAGCTAAACACAGCCACACCCCCCTACTGGTCAGGCCTGTAGTAAAATAAAAAAGCAATGACAGGTCTCAAACTCAGGATAGTGTGCACCATAATCACAGTACTAATCCACTAAGCCATGACAGCATTTGATGTTCATGGACTGTCTACACACATATACATATGAATCAAAGTTTACCCAGTGCTAAGCAGGTGTGCACTCAGTTGAGAACTTTTAAATCCGGCCAATCACAAATAAGTGTGGGAAATGAGGCATATATAAGCTCCATAGGTGGGAATACTCGCCATAAGTGGTTGCAGCTCCCATCTGCAGGCAGCAATGGCTTGTGTCGGAGAGGGCTCTCGCTTCCGAGCGCAACGGTGGGGCATTGAGGAGTCAAAACTGATGGTTTGGCTGCTCGTCTATCGTCATGATGCTAGACTCCTGCAGGGCCAGTTCCAGGGCATGGAATTCAAAGCGGAGGCCTGGAACCTTCTTGCACATGAACTCACCAGTGCCACAGGCATTCCTCGGACTGGTGAGCAGGTCAGACATCACCATGCAGACCTGAAGAGACACAAGCAGGACCTACTGAACCAATGGATACAGGATGCCCGTGGGATGCAAAATGCCCCACTACTGAGTAGGTAGCCATGGACTGAAGTATGTAAAAATTGCTAGTGTACTCGGTAGTATGGATAGGTATATGTCTCAATATCACTTCATTTACTTCACAGCTGCAGGTGTCTGTGCTGTGAATCAGCAAGCCTATGCAGATAGGCTGCTAAGGCTGCGCCACCAGGCAGGTTAGTAATTTTTCTGCATGTACTGTTTTATAAAATAAGTGAGAGAGCCTGCCTAAAAGTGTCTCAGCCCAATAATAAAGGTATAATAAGGCTTGAATAACCTCTCTGCATGAACTGTTATGTAAAATGTGAGAGAGCCTGAAAAAGAGTGTTGTAACCCATTAATAAAGGTATAATAAGTCCTGAATTATTTCTCTGCATGTATTGTTATATAGAATAAGTGAGAGAGCCAGAAAAAAAGTGTTGTAAACCATAAATGAAGGTATAATACATCCTGAATAAGATGTATGCATGCACTGTAATAACAAATAAATGAGAGAGCCACTAAAAAGTGTCTAATGTAATTAATAAAGGTATAACAGCTGTAGTGTGTCTGTGTCACTTTCTTTGAAATGTAGATGTACTCTTGCAGTATAGAACTAGTAGTGTTGTATTAAGCGCTGTCAACCCACACTTGGGTAGGCCCATAGAAAGAGTATGAAGGGAGTGCCAGTATCTCTTAAGCATATATACAGTCCTCAACTGTAGTTTCAAGCCTGGCATGTATAGGTAAATCTGGCACATGAGTAGCTTGTAATTGTGTGCACCGGAAATGTTAGTGTGCTGCTAAAAATGTAGGGGGCTGTTACAATTTAACTGGTAATGTCACCTAAACACATCCAGATATGTAGACATATTAATATAAATAAAATATATAAATACATAGCAGTAACATCTGCATCCTGGACAGTTTGTATATTAGTTACAGGTCAGGTACATAATGGACTAGCAAAACACATCCCACAACGTACTGGACATTGCCTAGTGTAATAATACATGTAGTGGATATAAACCTAAGAATGTAGTGTAAACTATAAGTTCATATAAATTGTTAATGGAGGTATCTTTTTACACCCTACTGTATGTGCATAAACAATGCAATTCCACACCTCAATGGGTATGTGTAATCTCAAAACATTTGTTGGGACATATGTCCTATTGGTTTATAAATATCTGCATAACTTTGATGCATGCGCCCTGTTCAAACACCACAATCTTGGTGGCCTGTTGCCACCAATCATTCCTGCATGCTGTTGGAATGTCCACTGTCATTCAATATATGCATGTGTTATGCTTGCTGTTCAACTGTTGGAACTCTGGTGTGTTGGGTTAATGGGAATATTACTGCATGCTGTTACAACTAATTTGGAATGCTGTTGGCTATATTGTCATTAAATACACCTAAACACAGAACGTATGGGAAGGCCGGTCCCAGCGGACCCACCTGTCCCACCTCAGCTGGCGATGGCACCTGGCACAAGCAGGTCCAGTGCCCAGCCTGGGACCTCCTCCTCTGTTGGCCCTGTGCCACCTTTGGGTGGAAGTGCTGCAGGGGATGGGGCTCGTCCCCCCCATGCAAGCATGGCCGGAGGAGGGCCAACTCTCACCCTGCGAAGGGTCCAGGCTGTGGTGTGTAGGGAGATCCAGCGTTCAGTCACTGATCCCCTATGCCAGCTCGAGGCAAGAGTGGCGTGACTCATGGGTGAGCCTGCCCCTCCTATGCAGCCCCCAGCACAGCCACCCTCCAGGCTGTGAAGGTGCAGTGGTGACTGCCCATGGGTGGGGATCTCAGTTCCACTGTTACCATCTGTGGGCTCATGGGCTTGCGATTTCCAAACATCCTACCCCATCAATTGTGTTCACCCACCCCATGTGTCATATTCCACCCCTGTATGCATCTTGTTTGTCTTGTCTGTTTACCTCCCCAACCTACCTCCCAAAACATACCTACTTCCCCTACCCCACATTCCACTCTCACCTGAAAACAAAAAATGGGCAATCTGCTCCCACAAAAAAAAAATTACGCCCCATACATAGCTGCCCATTTTACACAAATGTCCGCTGGACACAGACACTGAAATTCAACTGGCAGTACAACATACTTCATTGTCCTCACCCCTCTCTCAGGGGTGGAAGGTTTCAAAATTCCCTCCAAATTACTAGTATATGCACAGCTGTTGCTTTTAAAGAAATGGACAGCTATGGACCTTCCCTACACCCGTCCTGCACATCCCGAGCTGTTTTCCCTACTGTCTTTCCCTCTTTGTACCCCTTTTTCACCACTTTCCTATCTCCCCATTTTCTTTTCTTTCAAAGAAATGAGCGCGGGTGTTAGCGGGAGTAAGCGTTTGTAAGCAGTAGTAAGCGGGTTTAAGCGAGTGTGTGCATGTGTGCACTAAGCTAAGTATTGCTAAGCGTCACGCAAACCCACTTTCAACTTCTTAAAAGTGCCTTAGTCACCCTGCATATGAGGGGCCTTGTTCTGCTCAGCAGGAAAATAAAACACCACTGTCAGTCTCGAACCCCAGACCTTGTACACACCAGACTGCATGAAGTACCAGTAGGCCACAGTAGATATACAGCAAGATGTTGCTGAAATATATATATCATGCATCAGAATGTGTGAATATAAAGGAAAGGTAGGAATGCCATAATACAAAACCTGTTCTGTGGAACTTTACCAACAGTTGTTGTGGAATTGCATTACATGACTGTGATAACAGAACCAGACATTCTAGCAGTAAATACTGTTACAGCAGCACTTCACAACCCCCACACAGTATCAAAGCAGGACAATCCCCACCCAAATGTACAAAATACCAGTGTGTTCAAGGTACAGCAAGGATGTAGATAGGCATACTCAGTACTGGAATTGTCCAGTTCCATGAGCATCCTGTGATAATGTCAACAAAATAAAAAGCACAAACAGTGCAGAAGTGAGTACATTAATATCCACAGTATAGCTGTTCCCAAACAGTTCATGTGCCAAATGAAAACAATCTCAGTAACTACATATGTATGGCAGCTAGTTGTAGATGCTGTAAAGAAACTGCATACTCCCATGTATCTTGTGTTAGCATTTCTAGGGGTAAGTACAATTCTACACTGTCAGCTGTGTACTGGAAGAGGCAACATTCAGGTCTGAGTACAACCTACAAATAACTGGCTACACCCTTAGCAACAGTTAGAAGAAGTATACCAACTGTCTGACTTACACAATGGTGTCCACAGCAAACAAGCATGCTCCCCACTCTGGAATTCTGAAAGGGCTACGCCTACCTGACCTAGCAATTTATAGCACTGGGTTGCTATGACAGTGAGTACTGCAAGTACCACACACCAGGCTGCATGCAATTGCCAAATGGTGGCCACCAATTGGTACAGAGGCCATCACATGCACATGTGCAGATACCTATAAAAGCAGTCTGTACTTGCTGTCCACACATGCAATCATTCCATTGCAGGTACGGAGGGGGAGAGAGAGAGAGAAATAAATAAATAAAAAGGTGATGTAAAGTAAAGAAATATAACAAAAAGAATATATTGAAAAAAACCAGTACACTGACAAAATAAATTATATTGAACAAATGTATTGAAAAGAAACTATATTGAAAAAGAACAATTGAAATAAAATATATTGAAAAAAGATTTGAAAGAAAAATATATAGAAAAAAAAATTAAAAAATATTGAAAAAGAAATATATTGAAAAAATATATATTGAAAGCAAATATTTAGAAAAAGAAATATGTTGAAAAAAAATATTGAAAATCAATATATTCTGAAATAAATATCTATAAAAAAAATCATGAACAGTAAAGGAGATATTGGAACCAAAACCTGTATTGGGAAAAAGTATACCAGGATATACAGCAACAGATACGAACACATACAAAGGAAAGGTATGTAACAGCTATGTATTTACTGGAATGTAGTAGATGTTTATGAAGAGTACTCTATATAGTTTGAATCATCCATATGTGGCAGCAGTATGTATCGATGCACAGATGCCCTGCATAACCACTGGCATGGGGAAACGAGTGTGTTGCTGTGTGCAGTGGGATGTGACGGTGACATATGTAGTTCAGCATTAAATGTCAAACATCTGATCCATGTTATCTGTGTTCTGTACAGTAGTATGTACAAAGTCTGTTTGCGGTAGTAGCCCAAACGGTTATGCAAACATGGATGTGACAGAGTAACAAATGCATGATAGTCATATTAATGTGTAGCTTAGCATTGGCAACAGCTGTAACAGGCTATTATGCTAATTCAGCATTAGCAGCTATGTATACACCCTCTGATATTACTGTGTGCTCACATGTGACACCTGTTCATGTTGCAGCAAGGCCCAACAGGTCAGCTGTGAGGTACATGTACTTACAACAGTGTGGTCCTTGTGTGTGTATGGCACACACACATAAGGAGAGATCTGTCCGTGTCAGATATATTAGCATCTGTACATGTGCATTGAGCAAGGGACATACTGCAACTCTTTGTGAAAGGTGGATATATATATATATATATATATATATATATATATATATATATATACATATGTTGTTGAAGGTTGTTATGTGCATATTTCTATGTAGGTTGTAGTGTGTGGCAGACCAGACAGCATACAGTGCTGGTATATGACATGTGGTGGTAAAACGCTGTGGGTATGATTCATCAGGTTTGCAGTGCTGCAGCCAGTGAGGCCTGCTAAAGCTACATGGGCTGAGAACACCTTCAACACATTCAGCACAACACTGTGCAATGTTATGACATAACTGTATAAGTCACAACCTTCCCATACTTGATATACCCACCATGACATGTGGACTGTATATGTGCCTATGTATATCTATATGTACAGCAATGGATGTTCATATGTATGTGTAGATATATATATATATGTATATACATATATCTATATATATATATATATATATATATATATATATATATATATATATATATATATATATACATACATATCTATATATATATATATATATATAGAGAGAGAGAGAGAGAGAGAGACAGGGTCATAATTACTGCAACAGATGTCTGGTGACAAAGCCATGGACTCAAGCTCAATGTTGACACTGCATTGACATCCCTCCTTGCAAAGACTCAGTACCCATGAACTACCACATAGGTGGTAGTCCACTTAACACCGAAAGTGTGATAAGAGACCATAGGACACAGGTGGACAGTAGTCTCCCCTTCGATAGTCACAGTGCCACAGTAGTCATGTAATCCGTCTACATGGCACATGTCATCACAAAAGGTATGTCATCCAGGGAAAGATAGGTCAGTGTCCCATCTACTCCTCACACATAAGACCCAGTATAGAGTACAATGCCCCATGTGGTATGTACCTTGCAAAACATCTACAGCAACTGGAAAGGACACAGACATACCTCACAAAGAGTGATACCGGCGACAAACAGATGCCCTATGCAGACCGTCACACAAACACACAACTACACTGTGTTGTATACCGCCTGCCCAGAGGTGACATCTGACTGACATACTAAGCTATGTCAAACCCAGATCTGTTGGACATGCTCTAAGTAAACAAATCGCAATCTGTACAAGCCACACGCTCTAGGGACCCAAACCCTTTGACCACAATAAACAGCACATGCTGGAGGGATAGATTCCTATCTCAGAGACATCACATACTCTGGAACTAACCAACTATCCATAACAAACAAATCTCCTAATTAGCAGTCATCATAAATAAGCCTGGAGATTTTTTTTTTTTTATTTATTTAACATTTGTTGACCAGGAATGTCCGACTAGGTTCCACAGAGCCTGTTTTCAGTGGAGGCCTGGGGAGAAATGCTCCAGATTGTATGGGAGATAGTGAATACACACAGGCAATCATCTCAGTGCCTCTGCTTGACTGGACCACGTGAAATTTAAATACCTGTGTATCAGAGGCCAGGGTAGCGTATGGCTAGAGTTCTATAGGACCTGGGGCCAATGGCCTCTTACCTACCTATGAAGTGATACACACCCACATGTACTTGTTGCAATAATCGATATGTGAGATGACTGAGTGTGATGGTGAATGTGTTGGTGAATGTGTCAGGGTTCAGTATATGTGTGATAGCTTAGTGGGAAACTGTGTCAGTCATGGCATTATGTGTCCTAGCTGTGTTCCCAGCAAAAGATGTGTATTCAATTGGTAGGCAGAAAAAGCAGCATGCCATATGGTCTGACGTAGTCCCTTGTTGTTGACTGGGGTGTCCCATTGTAGGCTAAAGCAGTACATGTATGCTTATTGGGTGTTACTGCTGGTGAATCCAACTCCTGTATGAACTGTAGTACTACCTCAAGCTGTATGTCTAAACAGCACAGTATGGTGTACGTGCACATTTATTGGTACCACTGTTATGTGTGTTCCCTGTAGTCCTCACAGATTACATACCTCAGGCATAAGGTCTGATAACTACTGACACACAGTACTGTAAGGTACACAGGTAAAGGTCACCTGGTTTGCCATACCTTTGTGTCTGTTATGTATGTCTGCTGTGTGTGTGGGTATGCCTGTAGCATGGACTCAGTCATATGTGTGTTACAGGATATAACTGTGTATCTAGCAACATGTATAGTCTAGTACAGCAGTATACCACCTATATTAACAAATGTGCACATATGTTAGGCAGGGGTCCGCCATCAACGACTAGTGTGGTATACTGGTAATACTGTCAGTGGACTTTACATTCATTGCAATGGATTACATATTTCATGATGCATTAACATGGTATATACCTCCTTTGGCTAGGCGGTGCATTATGTCACATACAGTGTGCCATGTATTGTTGTATAGTCTTACATACTGTTATAACTTTGTTGCTGTGCAAAACATGGTTTGATATAAAGAGTGTGCCAGGCACTGTCAGGCATCTGTGTGTTGAGAACTGATATGTGGTATTGAAAGTGTTTATCTTCTGACAGCCAATTGGTTGCTATATATGGCAGTTAATTTATATATGTGCTTTAGAATGTTACGTGTGCCACATGACTTGCTCACACATATTGTTTAATTGTCTTCCAGGGTAATGTCCCACCATCGTAACCTGCCATATAGCAAGGCTGAGGAGGAAGCCATCACAGCGAGGCTGGTGCAGCACTATGCGCTGCTGTTCTCCAGAACCAACCAGGACCAGCATGAGTGGGCTGTGCTGTGGCAAGATCTTGTCTGTAGGGTAAATGACATAGGCATGCATAACCAGACATATGAACAGGTACACCATCGCTGCAGTGATTTAATTAGACATGTCCGGCAGCGTGCGTCTGATATCCACAGACAACAGCTTGCCACAGGTGGGGGGGGTAGCCACCCATCCCCCCCTCACAAGAGTGGAGGAGCTGCTCCTGAGCCAGGTGGCTCCTGGCCAACAACAACCACAGCAATTAACATGTATCATCATGGAGGCCGGAGCCACCCAGCAAGTTGACATGGAGCATGCAGGTAACATGGCATAGCTGTAGAATACTGTTACCTCTATTGGTAGAGCATGCTTATGTGAGATGTGTACTGTGTAGTTAGATGATGTGGTGCCTAATGTTGTGCAATACTAATAATTAGGAATATAATCTGTGGGCCTGTGACTGTCCACCATTGGACTACTGTAAGATTGCAAACACACAGTAGCAATGCCACAGTTGTTGCCACTGACAAAGTGTCTGATATCCTTGTAGGTCCCTCTGGTGTGACAGCAAGGCAGCAGAGCCATGCTGGTGAGTGAGTTATACCTTTAATATTGCTAATTAAATGTGCATGTCATAAGTGAGGTGTAGGCTATGTACACGTAACACACCTACGCATAATGCATGCTGTGCATGTTTGCTGTGAGACTATGCACATCTTAGTAACATGGGTAGCTGCCTAAAACACATACAATACACAGAGCATCCCACACAATTGTGGCAACACTGTAGTGGACATCGGATAGGCAGAGTCAATACACATGCACACAACATACACACCTTTGTCATACGCAGTACACATTAATATGCTACACATGGCGTATTCAGACACCCACTGTAAGGTCACACTACAGTATCCCAAACCTCATCCACACAGCACACATAATATACCTGAGGGGTAGATGCCTCACATGTGGCTGTGCAACACCCTTCAATACATGACACATTCATGTTAGGCAATGCCCCCTATTGGGCACCTCACAATCCCATGTAACAACTGGCCATGTAATGGTGAATGTAGCCATGGTACTGCAATTCAGGTACAGCATGCTATGTGCCGGTCTGGCACACATTAGTAGCCTTGAGTGACCACATGATGCTGCATGATGATGGCTCATGGTACTACACCCCATCCAGTTACAGTGGCCACAGTAATACACATATCATGAATTGCTATGCACCTCAATGTTGTGTGTGTGCAGACATATGCACCTATACGCAATATGCATAGCAATCCCCATTTGTAGAAAGTGACACACATACATCTTGTAATGCTATGGGGTGTATATGTCACATGACACACATTGTGTATGTGTGATGTTTCATGTTGCAGTTGTGTGGTAGCATGCCATGTCATGGCTGGCACTGGCATATCCACAATATGTCCTACACTCAGCATAACCACTGTACAATGGCTATGTTGAGCAATGGTATTCCATCAGCTATACATGCACCACACATCCTGTGTGTATACATAGCATGCATGTGCTACACCTGTGTCCACAATCATCTGCTAAAGACACAGATGCTCTAATCAGAAATGGATATCCATGTGACATACTGATACACATCCAGCCATGGCATGTATACCTGTGACTGATGGTGCACAGGACATTGCAGGGCTTTTAATACCTGCACACCAATGTTGTGTCCATGAACACATTGCGTTCCAGGGTGAGGCCATTCACTGAACAAAACACGCATGCATCAAGGCCATGTATACTGTTATTAGCAATGGCTGTCTACACTCACACTGCATGCTGCTGAGCAACACACGTCCTGCATGCTGTCACGTTTGATATAAATGTTTGGCTTGTGATACTGTACCCCAACATCACACGTTATTGAGTATGTTCGGGATTGCTGGTGGTGTGTGTGTGTGTGTGTGTGTGTGTGTGTGTGTGTGTGTGTGTGTGTGTGTGTGTGTGTCTGTACTAGTGAGGAGTGTGCATGTGTGCATGTGTGCATGTGTTCATGTGTTCATGTGTGCATGTGTTCATGTTTGCATGTGTTCATGCGTTCATGTGTGCATGTGTGCATGTGTTCATGTGTGCATGTGTGCATGTGTTCATGTGTTCATGTGTGCATGTGTGCATGTGTGCATGTGTTCATGTGTGCATGTGTTCATGTGTTCATGTGTGCATGTGTGCATGTGTGCATATGCGCATGTGTGCATGTGTGCTGACATCATGTACAGGTCGTAAAGTGTGTTTCCTGTCTCCCTCTCACAGGTGCTGATACTGGGCTGGTTCAATGCAGCAGGGAAACTGATGTCACTGAGCATGATAGTGACAATGATGATAGGTGTGTTGAGGCACAGGCATGTTTGCCAGGGTCTATCGTTGGGCCACCAACTGACACTACACAAGTGTCCACCCCATCATACAGACAGATACCTGTTGTCAAACCCATGCTGTAAAGCTCTAGGTGAAACTAGGCGTAATCATCCACATTTACAGAACATAGTATCGCCACAGTACCACATAGGTAGTAGCCACCAACATGACAAACTGGTACCGATGTGTACATGCAACCTAGTGTTATGTCATCTCTCTTTTGATAATCGCATTCCCTAAGGTATTTTAAAAGCCCTCGATGGATCACATAAGCAAGAAGGGGTCTGCATGCATGTCCACACAGGTTGTTGCACACCTATAATGCATAGTCATCATTGACAGACTCTGCTGCATTTGAACAGGTCTGACATATGCCTCGGCCATAAACCCTCACTCACACATTTCAATCGAAACCGTAATGAGTGTGTGTGACACGGATGACCTAGGCCAGGCATCACTGCAGTGGCTGGCCTTTTCACAAGCATACATATGTGACCTAAGGTCTGTGAAGCAGCAGCACAGTTTGGCAAGGATGACAACTGTGTAATTGGACAAAGCAGAGTTCACACACATGCAATGATTGAGGTAACGTACGCATATCTGTTTGCCTCATAGCTACCTCACATGTGCTATGCCTACTGATATGTCATACGGTGGTAAAAGCAAAACCCCAAGACAATGACCAACACTGTCACACACATAGAGCACACACACTCACCAAGTGCAGGATTCAAACCCCTACCTAACTACTTCATGATACTAGAGGTGTACACATTAACACGACGTGCTATACACGTTACTGGGGGTTCTTTTTTCTACAGGTATATTTGTAGGATGGTGACATCATCAGACTTTACAAAGATTGGTTTAACACCTTTAAGGTGTTTTAATACTCTCCTAAAAGGTTGCTTCTTCCCAAGGAGTCCACACACAAACACACTTGTCAAGTGCAGGATTCAAATCCCTACCTAACTGCTTCATGATACTAGGGGAGTACGCATTAACACACCATGCTATACACATTACTGGGTGCTCTTTTTTCCACAGGTATATATGTAGGATGGTGACATCATCAGACTTGACAAAGAATGGTTTACCACTTTTAAGGTGCCTTACCACTCTCCTAAAAGGTTGCACCTTCCCAAGGAGATCACACACAAACACACACACAGTTGTCAAGTGCAGGATTCAACACCTAACTACTTCATGATACTAGAGGAGTGCGCATTTACACGATGCGTTATACACAGTACTGGATGTTCTCTTTTCCACAGGTATATATGTAGGATCGTGACATCATCAGACTTGACAAAGAATGGTTTACCACTTTTAACGTGTCTTACTACTCTCCTAGAATGGTGCTTCTTCCCAGGGAGACCACACACAAACACACAGTGGTCAAGTGTGGGATTCAAACCCCTACCTAACTACTAAATGAGACTAGAGGAGTACGCATTAACATGACGTGCTATACACATTACAGGGGGTTCTCTTTTCCACAGGTATATTTGTAGGATGGCGACATCATCAGACATGACAAAGATTGGTGTAACACTTTTAAGGTGTTTTACTACTCTCCTAAAAGGGTGCGCTGTCCCAAGGAGACCACACACAAACACAGTTGTCAAGTGCAGGATTCAAACCCCTACCTAACTGCTTCATGATACTAGAGGAGTATGCTTTAACACAATGCGCTATACACATTACTGGAGGCTCTCTTTTCCACTGGTATGTTTGTAGGATGGTGATATCATCAGACTTGAAAAAGATTGGTTTAACACTTTTAAGGTGTTTCACTACTCTCCAGAATGTTTGCTCCTTCCCAAGGGAACCACACACACAAACATCGAGTACAGGATTCAAACCACTACCTAACTACTTTATAATACTATAGAAGTACCCATTTACAAGTCATGCTAAACACATTATTGTGGGTTATCGTTTCCACAGGTTTATTTGTAGGATGGTGACATCATAAGACTATACAGTGTGGGTTACATTAGGTGACATTAGGTGGGCTACATTGAAGGAATGTTTAAACACCTTGGCCATGTGTTCATCAAAGGGGAGTTTACTATCTACCTGTGTCCCCAGGGCCATAATGACTTCCTCCGTACATACTGGTTTACCACCTATGTGGTAATTTGTGTGCACTTTGTTGTACCCAAATGGGATGACTATGCATTCTTTGGCATTCAGCTTCAGAGCATTGTTTTGACACCAGTTATCTGTCTCTGTAAGACACTTCTGGGGGATGTCTGTGTTAGCTGTACAGTCGATTATGGACCACAGTTAACATTCATCTGCAGAACTGTTCAGCCATACACCTCCCATACTTGCCTGTACCTCTGAGAAGTATCTAATGAACAGGTGGGGTCCCAGGACCAAGACCTGCGAGATGCCATTTGTGACTGGCTTAAAGTTGGACATGGCACCAGCAACTCTGAACATGTGTGTTTGATCTGTGAGCCACTTGGCCACCCATCCTGTGACATAGCTGTTAATGTTCCACCTGGTATGCTTGTTCATGGTGACAGAGTGGGGAATGGTGTGGAAAGTCCTTCATGTGGTCCGGGTGGCCTGTGTGGACTACTTTCACCTCCATCTATGTCCTTGGTAACTGTTTGACATAAGTCAACTAGGTTTAGGAGCCAGGATCTGTCTTTAACAAGGCGAAGATGTGGAGAGTCCAGTGTCTGGAGGTTTCCAATGTCTCTGTTTATGGGTTCCATGACAATTTGCTCAATAGCTCAGTAGACCAGGCTGAGTAGACATATTGGGAAATGGTGTCCATGTTCTGTTGTGGCACCCCCTTTGTGGAGCTGGATGACTGTTTGTGTATGTCATTCTTTGGGTACATAGCCTGTGGTACACTTGTGTCTGGACAATGAATGTAGGTGAGGGTCTAGTTCCTCATGGGCCTAGTGTAAGACACAGCCTGGGACACCATCCACTCAGATTGATGCTGTGTTCTTAGCTTTGGTGAGGGCTGTCTTTACCTGGATGTCCATGACATCTGGGGCTCTGCATCTATCTGTGATGGACACAGGCCCTTTTGGGGGTAATGGGGGGAGTGTACACTGACCTTGTCCCCCTGGATGTGTGCAGTGAAAGTTGTTTTATTGTATTTCTTTCCTATTTTCAGTAGCTGACAGCATATTTGGAAGTTGACACCTACATGTCTGGTATAGCTACCAAAGTCTTTGTGGGTGTTATTCTTACATTCCTTGGCTATTTGTCTTTTGAAACTGTCCTTGGATTATTTTATGAGCGATCATTGTTTCTCCCTGATAATGATCGGTGATGCCTTGCCTTTAGTGAAGTTGGCTCTATCATGTGTTCATTTCCTCCTTCTGTTGTCTAGCTTATTTACGGGCAACAACCACATGATTGCTGTCCTATTTTTGGAGGAGTGCATCTTGGTTTTATTTGTGATATCTCATTCCATGCATCCCTGTGAATGCTCATAGGATGCACTTGTAATTGCTTCTGCAGATTGTATACCATTATCCTATAGCAAGAGGGCTTTGGAACGCTCCATTTTGGTCTTGGGAAGTGTGCAGTTTGCTTTTGCAAATGTCTTCACAGTGGTTTCATTGACTGGGTGGGGGTGCCAGATGTGGATGTCCAGTGTGAATACTTCATGATCTGATATTACTAGTGAGGGGTTTATCTCTGTAGTGGAACACTGGTACCCCATGTTGGAGATGATCATGTCCAGTATGTTGTCACCCCTAGTGGGTGTGGTGACCAGCTGTTCCAGTGTGTTAGGGTTTTTAAACTCTAGGAAACATTGGGCGAAATACGTTGTACATGACTAATTCCACCACTCACTGTTTGGGTTGTTGTAATCTCCTCATATAATGGTGTTTGATAGGACCTTAATACTTTCCACTGTTCTCCAGAATACTGAGTGAGGTTCCTGAGACAAGGTATGTGAGCTGTAGCAGGCTACAATGTGATGGGCAGCTTTGGCCACTGTTAGTTGCACTTGCATGGTCTCCTAGGCCTCATGCTGTGTCACTAACCTGAACGTGTGGGTATCCATAAGGTAAATGGGTACACCCCTTCCTTTTGTATTTCACTCATGGTTTTGGGTCCACATGTCAGAGGGATTGTCAGTGTTTTACGTGGAGCATATCCAACAGCTCTGTGTCTGACATAGCTTTGTATGTTAGGCAGTGAACACCTCTGAGTAGGCGATATGCAAGGGAGTATGGATGGAGCATTTTGAGATGGTCTCTATATGGCATGTATTTCAGGCCGCTAATGCTCTTTGTGAGGTATTGCTGCTGGCCTTCCAGTTGTTGCAGTTGTCTTGTGAGGTACATAGCAGCAGTGGTGTTGTACTCTATTATAGTTCTAGTGAGTGATGAGTAGAGGGGAACATTGTCCTCTTCTATTCTGCATGAGACATATTTTGTGATGAGGTGTGCCACATAGGAGGGTTTCCTGACTACTGTGGGGATGTGATTATCACAGTTGTATCCACTGTCCACCTGTGACCCAAGGTGTCTTGTCACACTTTCGGTGTGAAGTATACTACCGCCTCTGTTGTAGTTCTTGGCTACTGAGTTTTTAACAAAGGGGATGACAATGCACCATTTGGCATTAAGCTAGAGTCCATGGCTTTGACAGCAGCCATCTGTCTCAGTGAGACCCTTTTGTAGGATGTCCACATCTTTTGTGTTTACAATTATGGCTCCTAGTTTGCAGTCCTCTGGAAACTTCAGCAGCCACAGACCTGCCATGTTAATGTTTACTTCAGGGAAGTAGATACTACGCAGCCTGGGAAGTTATCTGGTCCCATGGCTGCTGTCATACTGACTTTGGAGAGTGTTTATTACTTGTGCGGCTGTGATGACAGCAACTTTGCAGTCTTCCATTATAGAGATGTGCTCTTTCATGGGTGAGAGGGGGTAAAGTTAACAGTGATCCTATCTGCCAGGATGTTGGCAATATCAGTTGGCTCTGTACATTTACTGCCATTGAGCTGTAACTCAGAACAGATCTGAGTGTTACCATGACATGAACCTGTCTGTTGGGCAGAGATCTCCTGAGTAGACAGTATGCAACAGAGTACAGATTGGGTTACATTCAGTCTTGTTGCATGGGGTGACTATTTGAGCCCAGTAATCCTCTTGTTAGGGTACTTCATTGGTCTTTCCAGCTGCTGAACGTGCCTAGTCGGATTCATCGCAAGTGTGTTGTGGTACTCTCTGACAGATCTGATGAGTGCTGAGTAGTGGGGACCTCCTTTCACCTACATGCACAGACCTTGGCAGTTTGTGTGTACACTTAGCATGGTTTTCCAACCACTTTGTGAATGTGTTTCTGGAAGTTGAGATGACTATCCACATTTGTCCATAGATCCCTTATTATCACATCCATATTTTGACTGTGTGTGTGAGCATGCCCAGTATGACCTTTCAGTATGTTGCTGCCTGTCATTTGCTTTGTTTCTTTAAGTGTGTGAGCATGCCCAATATGACCTTTCCATATGTTGCTGCCTGTCATTTGCTTTGTTTCTTTAAGTGTGTGAGCATACCCAGTATGACCTTTCAGTGTGATGCTGAATGGAATCCACTACATTTGTTGGAGTGTGTGAGCACGCCCAGTATAGACATTTATACTATATGTGTAAGGAAACCTAGTTGTATTTTTACAGCAGGGATCACCTTTGTGTCATAGGTCAACAGGGATCATGCTGTGCCTGCAGAGCTTCCATGCGACACTTTGTATAGACTTATTAACATTTCTACATACAGAGGTGACAGCTATTCTTTGTACATTTCTACCCGGGGGCACACCTGGTTGTTACTGTGGGTGTACAGAGGATGTGGGTTTCACCTGATACTTATACACATTTGCTATGCCTGCACTGCTATGTACAGGACACCATTTCAGTCTGTACTGTTGCCTATCATAGTGTCTTGCGGCACACTACTGTACTACAGATGTTAGCGTCCGATGTCACGTATATTACACTGCGACTTCATAGCCTACACAACCCACATCACACCGCCTAGCCTGATGTTCTCTGTCTGCATAGGCGTGTGGGGAAGGTTACCCATTTGCCTCTTTAGGGGCATGATACTGCATTCATTTGTGTTTGCATTAGTGTACAATTGTCCTGCTGTGTCTTTGCCATTGAAATGCTATCATGGCTCAGTGGTTCAGAACTGTGACTATAGTGCACAGTATCCTGGGTTCAAGCCCTGTCATTGCTTTTTATTTTCATGCTGGGTAGACCAGACTGCTTAAGGAACAGTAAAGTGGATATGAGCATGTTTAACTGACTTTAGTCAACTTTGGGCAACCTTGGCCAACATTGCTCAACGTTGCCCGACATTCCGCTAGTTGGCACAAGCAATTTTGTTTACATATACTATTGCTTAGAACTTGGCAATCATGCCTCAGGTGGTGCTGCAGGGCTGCCTATGTCAGATGCACATGCTACACTCCCTATACATGTTTGGAAACAGGTAGTGTCCAGTTAGGCATCCCTATTATTTTATGTGCGAGTCAGAGGGAGGTATCATTTCCAGGGTTCTTACTGAGCCAGTGTAAGTGCTATGTGTTGCCTCTTTGCCAAGGCCAAGGCATACTGGGCACACCTCCTTCTGCCTACTGGGGCAGATTCAGGTTGTTCCTCCTCTGAGTCATGCTGTGCCTGTGCAGGCCTTGGCAATGGTGGGGGGCTGTTTGGCCCTGACCCATGCTGTTCCTGCTGCAGCTGTTTTTGCAGGATCATATTGTATAGCATGGCACATATCATGACAATTTGGGTACATGTAGTTGGTGAGTACTGCAAGGCTCCACCAGATGTGTCCAGGTTAAGGAATTCTGACTTGAGCATCCCAAACACACGCTCAATTAAATTTCATGTTTGTGCATGTGCCTCATTATGGTGTTCTTATTCAGGTGTCTGTGCATTTCTGATGGGTGTCATCAGCCATGGCTCCAGTGCATATCCAGCATCCCCCACTAGGTGACCGTCAGGGATGCCCCCATTGGCAAATGTCTGGTACAGCTGCGACAGATGCCAGATATGGGAATCATGGTAGCTTCCAGGGCAGCCAGCACACACATTCATGACCTGGCAGTTGATGGAGTGGAAGCCCTTGTGGTTGATGTAGGCCCAACCCTGCTCTCCGGCTGGTGCTTTGATGTGTATGTGCGTGCAGTCAATTGCACCCACTATCTCAGGGTATTCCGCTATTTGATGGAAGCGACACATGTTTCTGGCCAATACCTCATGGGAATTGGGGAAATATACATGATCACCAACATGTGCTGACATGGCATTCAAGAACTGGTGCAGTACCCTGGATGCTGATGCCTGTGAAATCCCCATCATATCACCAGTTGGTCACTGGAAGGTACCTGTTGCTAGTACTCTTAGGCCAACACATATCTTGGTTTCCACTGGGATGGGTTCCCCTCTGTCGGTTCTATGTGTGAGCCATGGCCTGCACAGCTCAATGATTTGCTGCAGGAGCTCTCTGTCCACTCCATAGCACTCCACTATTTCCAGCTCATGTAGCCCCTGGTAAGTTACCCTGGGTCTGTACACTCTTCTCCGTCTCCTCACTGTGGGTTGCTCAGTAGGATTTGCAATGGCACCACCCTCAGCATCTTGCACATGTTGCCTTATAATAGCAATGGCAGCCCCTAACATTTTTCTGTCTCAGTTAGGCTTTTTAAGTTTTCACTTCTCTTTGTAAACTACAGTGTTGCAGTGTTTCTGAGAAAAACATGGGGGAATGTTGTTTGCAGAGTTTTAAGTGCTGGGCTGGGCTGGGCTAGTGTACTGCCTGTGTAAATGGCTGATTCTGATTGATTTCACCAGGCAGCTCTGATAGTTCTCCTTGGTTAACTGCCTACTACTTCCTTTCCTTCCTTTTCCCATTTCTGTTTCCACAGGGGGCAGTGCCACGCAAACAAGCGCAAACACGCGCATACGAGTGCACATGTGTGCACACAGGCTTACACAGGCTTATACGAGCTTAAACGGGTGCACATTCATGCATACAAGCTTAGACATCCTTACACAGACTTACACGGGCGCACACATGCGCACACAGGCTTAGACAGGTTTACTGGCGCACACACGCATGCACACAGTGTAAGCAGCTTTGCAAGAAACTTTAGTGATAGCCACGGCGTACACCTTTGGTTTCTGGGTTTCAGTTTAGACAACTGTAGACACGTCTCTTCCAGTCCTGAGTAACTCACAGCAAGCACATGCCACTCTGCTCCAATAAGCTTAAAGTCTTTTTGATACATACCCCCTCATGATGTCACCTATCTTCTACTCTGTTACTCCCCTAATCCTACTCTTACACTCTATGGACATGGTTCACATTGCAGGGAAATTTGGGATTCGCTATCCTTATAGTCATTTGCATAGGATTGCCTACTAATGCTTGGTTACATCTCTCAGACTGAGCTACCCCCCTTAGCAAACACTACACAGTAGCCATGTTGTCTTCAGCCTGCCATTCACCTGCATGGCAGATGAATATTTTGAATAAAATCCCTATTTGTGGCTTTTATCTTTTGTTTTTCTGGTTTTTAGAGTGCCGCACGTTTGCGCAGCGCTGCGCTACGCTTAAACATCGGAGATCGAGGAAAAAAACATTTTTTTTATTATTTTGCAATGGATAAAAATGGCAATGGCCATATATTTGGCCATTGGCATGCTTCCTCAACTGGATGCATCCTTTATTTGGAGCTGTCATGGCTCCGTTTTGCTATTTGCAGAACGGTACTCAGTTGCCAACCGAGTACATTTCTACAAATAACACTACTCTTACTCGGACAGGTTAGTGTTTCTTGGATCACAAATTTACCTCATTTGCATAACTTTCAGTCGTAAATGAGGTAATTTGCATAAACTAACCCTGTCCGTGCAAGAGTCGTTTTAGGAGCTCTCTTGCACGCCCCTGCTGGCTGCTCTTGGATCGCTCGGCAGACATGTTGGCTTGCTGGAGTCTTACTCTACTCTTAGACTCCGTGCAAGCCTTCGTGAATCCAGCCCACTATATCCATTGAAAAATACACATCCCCATTTTTCAACACATCACCCAAACCCTTACTTTTATCTTTATTCAAGGTCATTCCCATTTCCATTAAACTTTCATTCAGATAAACAAACACTTCCCTCACCCATATTTTGTTCTTAGCAACTACAACTGTATCATCTGCATATGTTAAAACTATTGGAATCACTGCATCCTTTTGCATCACATATCTGGCATATTTCATTTTATAAGCTACTTCACTCACTAGCGCATTCATTACCATTACAAACAATATTCCACTTATGGGATGCCCTTGTCTTATATCACACTTCATGTATATTTCTTTACTTAGTCATTCACTCACTAATACCCCCACTCTATTATTTTGATATGTTGACATGCACACACACTGCTAATTCTATTGCCTATTCCACATTTCTCCATAACATCCCACAAATCATTATTTCCTACTGTATCAGTTGCCTTACTGATATCACCTATTGTAAGCTTCACACCCCCCTTTTACTTATACTTTTACTTTTACTATCATCCACAATTTCTCTTGCAACCAATAACAGTTCTTGACATGCCTTTCCTTTTATTCCATAAATACTTTCTTCTACAATATTCTTCATCCTTCCTTCCATTCTTCTCTGTGATAGATCTCCATTAATTAATTTCATTCTTCTGATATTTCTTCCATATAAATTTTAATATTTCACTAGATAACTCTTCATAAACAAATGCTTCCTTCAACCATTCATTAAGTACATTTACAAAATACTTTCTCTTTGGCAATCCATTAATTTATTGTACATTCCATACCCTGTACCGTCTGGGTCTGATACTGAATCAACATTAAATTTCATAAGTACTTTAACCAATTCACTAATAATAATTTCTTTTTCATATTCTTCATGAACTCATTGTGGAATTTTTTTTCTACTTTCCATTTTCACTTATTTTTACTCTTATACATATTTTCCACACACTGTACTACAATATTTATAATTTGCTATTGTGTTCTTTTAAAATCTGCTTTTACATTTTTCATTTCCTTCATTATACCAATATCCTCCTTATTTATTTTACCCAAATTTGCAGATAATTCCTCCCTTTACCCTTGTAAATAATATATCTGTCTAAACAGTGAAGGCTTATTTTTTCTTGATTTCTTAAATATTTATTTTTCTATATCATAATACACTCTTATATTAGTGTGTAAAACATTTTGATAGATTTTCCCATGCTTTACTTTTCTTCCTTTCTTGCATCATTCAGTCATTGAAAAAAAAAACTACTTTTTATACTTCTTTTTAAATTCAGTCCACCATTTAGTCCATTTTCTCTAAAAGTCATTCATAATTATGCGATCCTTCCATAATTGCAGTACTTCCTACTCTCTAATTTCATCCCATAATTTCCTATTTATTCTTTTTATTCCCTATCCTATTTTAATATGCTCCCTTTCTTCTATCACCTCCATCCATATTGCTAAATGGTCTGAAAAACCCATGTCAACTGTATCACCATTTGCTACCCCAATGCTTTCTGATAATACAAAATAATCAATTTCAGATCCAAGTGCCCCCTTCTATGAGTCAATTAACATTTGTTCCACCCAGCTATTTTACCACATTTTATCTCTTTCTGTATTTTTTTGACATCTTTCCCTTTCTTTTTTACATTTTGCTCTCAAATTACAATTAAAATCTCCTGCAGTTATAATTTCCATATAATCAAATAGTTGATGAAACAGATTTTCTATTTCCTTGTTCTGTATGTGTGTGTGTGTATACATATAAATGAATATTTTTTTCCTGTGTTAATCTACAAATAATCCTTGATCCTGAGTATCAGATTTTTCACTGTCTAGAACTTCAAGACAAACAATTAGTATCACTCCATTCTCCTGACCTCTTTTCCTGTATGCAGTCTCTCTCACCTCATTTTTTCCTTCCATATATTTTCTTTTTCTGCAATTTCTTCTTCAGCTAGTTCAACATTTCACCCTACTTCTTTTTGCCCTTCTTTCTGTATGTTTTCTTAACTTTCCCCTTCTTTTCATTATTTACCGTTTGCTTTTGAAAATCCATCCAAACATGCCCTTTTTTACACAACCTGCATTCAGATACACACCTTCTTCCTGCATGTCCTCTCTCCCCACACTGGTTACATTGTACCTTGTTCTAATCATTAATTAAATGGAAAAATTCCCCACAAAACAAACATGCTTTAGGCTGGCCAGCGTATCTTAATTCCCTCCATGACCAGCCATAAAAATAACATTTGGCAAGTGTCTCACCAATTTTTTTTTTCACATTTCATAACAGCTTCAACCTCAACCATCCATTCCATAGGTTTCTCTCATTTTTACAGCTCCTGCATGGAATTTTTACATCTTATTACAGTTCATCATTTCCAAACTGCAAAGTAATAAGACAAAAATATACTTCAGGTAAAAAAGTATCCAATTCCTTTGCCAGCTCCTTATATTCTGCCTATGAATCTAAATTGTAGAACTCCCTCCCTAACAGTATTAGGGCAACTTCCTCCCCCATTTGCTTCAAAATCAAACTAAAGGACTGCCTATTTAATTCTTGACACTGCTCTTATTCCAACTCATCTGGCTAAACTTACCTTTATATGTCTTGCTTTTCTTCTATAAATATTTATATATTTCATTCATTTTTTTGTTTCCTTTAACCCCCAGTCTTTCCCTCATATCATGTTGTCTACTCTTTACCATGCCAAAAATCCCCTATCCTGTTCTCTCTTTTCCAACTGTAAACTGTTACCTTTCCACTTCCACTAAATTTCTCTCTGCAAACTGCTCAGATAATCCTTTATTTAACAATGTCACCTTGATCTCCTATCTCTTCATTATTACATTCAGTCCCACTGTCAATAATACCCCCTCCATATCCCTCCTTATCTTTACATACTAAATATCTTGCACTGCTTTACAACTATTCTTTCTCCCTTGTCCTGAAAACAATCACTGTGCTCAGCCTTTAATTGTTATATTGTATTATTTTTTTCTGTATTGTCTACTGTTTTTCATTTTATTGTTAGAATCTGTAATTTTGTTGAACTTTTTTTACCTGGGCTTCTGATGAAAAGGGGTCTTACATGGTGCAGTTGGACTATCTCAGTAGTCAAACACAAATAAATAAATAAATATAGTCACATTGAACAAAATGTTAGTATGTGGACACATACCTGATTTATGGCAACAAATTATAATAGCATTAACTCACAAAGGGGAGGGAGTCACATCAGACACAAACAATTTTAGACTTATCTACCTGTTTAGTGTTCTATGCAAAATCATGGAATGAATCACAATGAAGCATATCCAAAATGAAACAGGGGACCCAACTTGGGAAGCACAGTGGTGCAGTGGTTAACGATGCCACCTCGCAGCATTAGTTTATCTGGCTCGATTCTCGGCTGAGGTGCCTTCTGTGCAGAGTCTATATGTCCTCCCTACATTCATGTGGGTTTCCTCTGGGTACTCTGGTTTCCTCCCACATTCCAAAGGCATGCATCTGGAGTTTTTCTCCCTGGGCCTGCACTGAAAATATACTCTGTCCTAGTTGGAGTTTCCTGGTCAACAAATGATAAGTAAGCTCTTTTAGTTAATGAACAAGACAGAATTGTTAAGCAGAGATCTTGCTTTTGAATCATGTGGCATTCTTTGAAGATGTAACAGGTAGCAAGCACATTGTGAAGGGATGACAGTTTTTTGACCTTGATAAAAACATTTATTGCTGTTCCTCATCAAGGCATACTTGATAAACTAAAAGTGTTACATGTTAATTTATCCATAATTCAATGAGTAAATCATTGGGTAAGCAGCAGGACACAATAGGTCAGGATGATTAGTGGGTTATGTGCATCCCCTGATGACGTTACCACTGATTCTCCAATTCTTTATGGGAGTCACCTCTTTTCTGGCATTTCCTCTTAGATGTTACAGAGGAAAATAAGCTTTCATTAATCATGTATGTGGATGACTAAAAATAAGATAACATAATTAATTTAGTAAAAGATTCCAAAGCTCTCTAATATGATCTTGAAAAATATATTGTTGGTGTGGTAATAATTACCTGACTTTTAATCTTAATAAATATTACATAACAAGACTTGGTAAAATACATAACTTATGCTTACAGATTGAATGGTTGCATCATAAACAATTATACCATTATTAAAGACAGGCATATTAATAGGCAACAATTTAAAGATTGACTAGAGTGGATCTGGCAAACTCAGAAAAAGCAGCTTCTGTGGCCCATCTTATTCTAAGCATGTTGAGTCTCTTGGGGAGATTAGTGTATAATTTTATACCTCATTGATCAAACCCATTAATGGGTACAAAACCTTAATTGGTAACCTTAGCTTAAGCAACTTGAAACAACTAGAAATTATTCCTTATTATAAAAGTCATATCATTGGAACACTTAAATTATTTGGAAAGGTTTTAGGAAATGTTATCAATAGAAAAAAGTATCAGATAAATTACTAAATGCTTCCAAGACTGTTGAATAAAAATTTCACTATATCTATATCTAATTATATCAGTATCTATATCTATATGTATATGTATCTTATATATATATATATATATATATATATATATATATATATATATATATATATATATGTAACATATATATGTATTCTATATATATCTATAAAGATATATAGATAGACAGGTCTCTATCTATGTATCTATACATAAACATGCACGCACACACACACACATAGACACACACAGACACACATAGACACACACAGACATGCACACGAATGTATATATGAAACACGCACACACACATAGACACACATCTATCTATCTATAAAGATATATGTGTGTGTGTGTGTGTGTGTGTGTGTGTGTGTGTGTGTGTGTGTGTGTGTATATATATATATATATATATATATATATATATATCCATCCATCTACAACCTCTTTTTCCCATTTTTACACATGTAGTCAGGGTGTCACTTCAAGAGTTACAATCACCTAGAACATCCATGTCTCAAACACATAATATGTGAGTTTTGACTGGCGAGACAATCATAATCCTTTATATTAATCATTCTAATAGCTGCAATCCAAACAACTCTTCCCTGCAGTCCATAGCTGGACTAAATAACAAAGCTGATCAGGTACATGACTGGATCACTTGCATTCAGCAATAAAATCCAAAGAAAATAATTACTCAGATTTTGCTAAAATATAAACACCAGTGACTAAACAAGTCTTTCCATGACTAGAAAGGCATCTGCAGCATTTGACCAGTTTCTACAACTAGAGGATGTTCTTTCTGTTCTCCCACTAAAACACATCTCCTTCTTCCTGGTTTCTTCATCCTACACAACAGATAGATTGTCTGTACTTGGAGTATTATAGATGTTATTTTAAACAGAGTCTCTAATTTCATTATCTCTGGTGTGAATTAACCGGAACAGGAGCACTTAACTGGTTCTGCTCTACTCCTGGAATGTCTCTCACAAATGTTTTATATATTTAACTTCATTATACTGGGTGATCTTAATGGGCGGCCACGGTGGTGCAGTGGTTAGCATTGCCGCCTCACAGCAAGAGGTTCTCCGGTTCGATCCTCGGCTGGGGTGCCTTCTGTGCGGAGTTTGCATGTCCTCCCTGTGGTCGCGTGGGTTTCCTCCGGGTGCTCCGGTTTCCTCCCACATCCCAAAGACATGCTGCAGGTGGATTGGACACTCTAAATTGGCCCTAGGTGTGCGTGTGAGTGTGCCTTCTGTGGAAGGTTGGGCGCCGGGCTGGCAACTCGACACTGTAAAACTCCACTGCCGTTCAATGTGCGGACAAGGTGATCCGCTGTGGCGACCCCTAACCGGGAAAAGCCGAAAGAAGAAGAAGAAGAAGATACTGGGTGATCTTAATAGTGGTTTCTTGGTTCTCCATAAAAATGGCCTCCATGACAATGGCATAGTGGGGTGGGGGGGGGGGACCACCATGGGCGGCACTTTAACATTTAATCACCATTTTGAACAGTCCCATACATTTACTCAATGTTTTGCTCATGTCCTGTTCTTCTGGTTGCATCATATCTGTGCGTGCATTGTTACACAGATGTAATGTTTCACTCTCGCAATTTTAAAATGCTACACTGTTTTAGTTATTGCTTTTCTGCTTCTTCTTCAAGTAAGGTGCTGCCAGAAGGTGTGTGTGCGTGAATTAGTAAGTTATTGCTGCCGAGACAGTTCAAGTAAAGGGGGTGTGTTGCTTCATGTTATTGCTCTGTTGTAAAGTGATGGAATTGCTTGGAGTGTATGTGTGTGTGTGTGTGTGTGTGTGTGTGTGTGTGTGTGTGTGTGTGTGTAAAATGCCCCAGTTCAAGTATAACTCATGGTTAGTGCTACTCAAGAGCCTGAATTCTCTACCCATACCACCACTTGTGATATAGATGGAAGGAGTTGAGTCCATAGCTCTCAACTGTCCAGATTTTCACAGAATGTTTTGCTCATACTTTTTGTCTGTTCCTGCTAAAATTTGTGGTTTTCTGGCAAATACGTGAGAACTGAATTAACTAAATAATGATAACCATTTAATTTCATTCTTCCTGTCTTTCAGGAAACACATGGTAACACAAAGCATTTTATTCTAGGAACTTTCTAAGATTATACAAGCAATGCTTAAAATGTGTCCCTGGTTTTGGGCCTTTGTCCCCTCCCCAATAGATTCTGGCTTTTTTTCCAGATTTCTTGTACTGCAAAGTTGAGAGATATAGTTGAGTGCTAAGTGGATTTTATAAAGACCTGAGAGCTTCAGGGAAAGAGAAGTCTGGTGTTGCTTATGCCAAATCTGTCTGCGTTGTCAATAGCACAACAGGTAGTATACTTGCTTTTGATGCAGAAGGCTGTGGGTTCTACTCCCACAGTATGTAGATGGATTGCTAACACTGTACTGTGTTGTACTTTACAGAGAGTGGATGCTGCAGTCCTGAGTATGTCCTCCTTTGGAAGAGATACCCAGTAACTCTGAATCTGTTGTCAGTTTGTCATCCATTCTCTATTGCAATATTACTAGCTTATTTTTTTTATGTAACATAGGGAATTTATTCTTCAAGGACAACAAGTACTTTATTTGTACATGAAACAATGAAATACAAAGTTGTTTGCTAGCAGAAACCTCTTCTTTAGTTACATATCTCTTTAATGGGAACTTATTTAGATGGATTTACTTCTGCAGTGATTGTGCATATTTACTGATATTGGTGGATTGTAATGACAGAAGTTTGAATCGACTTTTATGATGGAAATGTTCCTAATTGGGCAGCTTTGTCATTATTGTTTCATACATTTTGTTTCATTGCTTACTGGAAAAATGTTCAAAATAATAACTTTAAAACACACTCTAACAAGTGTGCTGTATTATACAAGGAATATGATTTAATACAATCAGGAAGGTGAAACAAAGAACACATGTATGTTTGCATGGTTCTAAATATGTGTTCAAGGGGCCTATAATTTGAAAATAGATCAAAGGTAAACATTATCTGCCACTGGCCAGATGCATTTTCTTTGAATGTAGATTTCAATGCTGTTTTAATGAATGTGAGTTTCAAGGGCAGAGAAGTTTTAATGCCAAGTTGTTTACATTGTGAAGTTGTATTGCTTTGTTTAGTAGATGTCTATCAGTGTTTGTGGTATAAAATTTAAAATGAAAGTTTTAAATGAAATCCAAATAGTCACTGTAGCAGTAAAGCAATATGCACATTACAGTGTTTATGGTAAATGGGGAGAAATAGCCAAGCAATGGGACACTGGAATGGCTGCAGGGGGGAAGAGGTGTGTATGAGAGCACCTCATCTGACCATGATTTTTGTAAGGGAGGAGAGGCAGCAAACTGAAAGACAGCCCCAGGTGGCACAAACTATAGCTACGCCACTGCTCCATGGACACCTCACTGTTCTAACTCTTTATCAACTCATAACCAAAAAAAGACCAAACTTTGAAAGAGATATGCACTCCATCCTTGAACTTCTCATTACTAACAAGTTATTCAAAATAAAAACAAAAATATTTCTGTCTAAACCCCCGTTATCATTGACCACTAACTCATCATATTTATTTGATCTGTACTATATACTAACAGAAATGATGCTGTGGAAAGCATTTATGCTGTAAATAATGACATTATGTACATTAAGTGGTCAGATTTCTATGATACACATTTCCCCCAGTACTTTTTACAACGTACTTAATAAGATCATACTTAACTTTCAAATGAAGTATTTTCCTGTAACACTGATAAAAAACCACAAGGTGCCTTGGGTAAAAAAAAAAATCCTCTTACAATCAAATGTAGAGACACCAATGGTTTATCTGATCTGAATGGAAATGAAAAACCCGTTCCTCTTATACTTTGAATGAAAAAAAATCAAGTGTGCAATAGTCATTTATTACCATAAAACAATTGAATGATTGTTTTTTTTTTGGAGGGAAACTGTGGGATATATAAGAAGTTCTACATTTTAATTGTTTGTATATTGATAAAGTAGATGACGAAAACATTGTGAGAGCGTTCTATTGTTTTTCTTGTTGCATCTGTTGGATTATTTAATAAATCGTTGTTTTCGCATCCAAAGGACTGGATTTATTTGCGCTTGTGGACTGTGACGCTCTTCTTTGGTTTTGGTTTATTTTGGCGCCACTTGCTCCACTTTACATTTATTACCATAAAGAAAAGTAGTCTGAAGCCTTCTTAAATCAGAAATGTTTTTGATCCATAGTCAGCAACAATTGGGCAGAAGTGCTCCGACAATACTGTCATGATAAGTTTGCCTAAGATGTGCTGCATGATTCTGTGTAATGCTTGACACCATGAACTCCACTAACTAAAGTCTTTTACCCTCTCATTCCTGTGTTCTGCCTTAGAGGGATCTCCTTGAAAGAAACTGGAAAATGTAACCTTTTCATTTTTTTATTAGTTGTTATACATATTTGCCAGTTGTTAGAGAAGCATAAGTCTGACTATTATTTTTCATATTTATGAATAGTTGTACCCATTTGTGCCAGTTGTTGGAGTAAGTAGCATGTTAGGCCTGACTGTTATTTTTCATATTTATGAACAGCTGTACCCATTTGTGCCAGTTGTTGGAGTAAACAGCATGTTAGGCCTGACTGTTATTTTTCATATTTATGAATAGCTGTACCCATTTGTGCCAGTTATTGGAGTAAACAGCATGTTAGGCCTGACTGTTGTTTTTCATATTTATGAATAGTTGTACCCATTTGTGCCAGATGTTGGAGTAAACAGCATGTTAGGCCTGACTGTTATTTTTCATATTTATGAATAGTTGTACCCATTTGTGCCAGTTGTTGGAGTAAACAGCATGTTAGGCCTGACTGTTATTTTTCATATTTATGAATAATTGTATACGTATGTTCCAGTCACTGGGGTGAGTAGCATGTTAGGTCTGAGCATTATTTTTCTGTCAGTCTGGTTTAAGTCATACTTGGCAGTGGCCATGGAAGAAGACCTGCAATTAGCAATTATCTGATAGCTGTTTTTTTGTTGAATGTGCCTAGAATCATCAAGAGGTTCAAAGACAGCATCATCTTTTAATGTTAATTTAATACTATTTGATTACTTTTGTATAAATGTAAAGTTGCCTATGTCAGTAATACAATTTGATTACTTTTGAATAAATGTAAATTTGCCTATGTCACAAGTGATAATTCAATAAAGGTGTTTAAAAAAAGGACAGCATCATCTGGGATCTGATATGAGATGATAGGATTATAAATAAATACAGATCTTGTATCAACAGCTTCCACAAAGTGCAAACTCATGGTAGGTGCTGAACTTTAGCATAGTGGGAGTACACATATCAATATGTTGAAGCAATTTTTTTTGTAATTCCAAAAATATGAATAAGATAGCCAGAAAATATTCAAGCTCTGTCATTTTATTGTTCATTCTTCTGGCATTAAACAATGCCACTTCAAAACTATCTGAATTGGTATTTATTATGTTGGGATGTCCAGAAGACAGAATTTGCCTAAAAAGGCAAAAAATCAGTATGCAAAAGTCATTGATGAAGAGGTAGAGACCATCTGTAGCAATGTAGGCAGGCTTCTCAGCTGTTTTGTCTTATGAGGTCACATATTGAAGCCCCCTGGCATGACACCAGTCAGCCAGTTGTTGATTTCTTCCTCGAAGGACTGGTACATGTGGTCCAGAGTACAGTACATTAAATAACTGTATACATAAATAAATATAAAGGCTGAAGCTCTCCATAGGCAGTTATCAAAGCTGGTGTCATACATAATATATGAGTTTAGTAAATGCTGAGCATAGGAAGGCAATTTTATTGGAAGGGACCAACAGCGGAATGCAACTGCATATCTATGTATCAAAATGATACAGATAAGCTGTTGCACATTTCAGTAAATTAGTGTTGTCACACTGTGGTGAACATTAGAAGTGAGTTCTAGTGCATTATTCACCAATTGTCCATATGAAAGTATTGCTGCTGGTTAATCATTAAACTGTATTTGCCCTCATAAAAGTCCCCCAGTAGCAGTAGTAATATATTACACTTGTTTAACTAGTATGGAGCACAACAGATGACAATGACTACTTATGAAATAAATTCTACATATCA